>NW_015496172.1:10495-13804 GCF_000816755.2 Arachis ipaensis
CAACTGACGGTTCATCTTGTTGCTCAGATTAGGTAATTTTCTTTTTGTTTTGTTTTCAAAAAATTTTTCAAAAATCTTTCATAAATTTTTCTCTTGTTTTCGAAAAAAAAAATGTTTTCAAAAATATATTTTTCTTCAGAATTTTTAAGAATGAATTCCAGTGTTTCATGAAGCATGTTGAAGCCTGGCTGGCTGTAAAGCCATATCCAAACTCCTTTGGGATTGGTCTTCAACTAATTACCTCAATGGATGTAATTCCATTCTAAAGCTTGGCTGGCTATTAAGCCATGCCTGACCCTTTGATTGGAGCTTTAGACTAAAGAGCATAAGATTCCTGGAATTCATATTAAAAATTTTGGAATCCTTATTTTTCTTTTTCAAAATGATTTTCGAAAAAAAATTAAAAGAAAATACAAAAAAAAAATCATAAAATCAAAAAAATCAAAAATATTTTGTGTTTCTTGTTTGAGTCTTGAGTCATGTTATAAGTTTGGTGTCAATTGCATGTGCATCTTTCATTTTTTCGAAAATTTCATGCATTCATAGTGTTCTTCATGATCTTCAAGTTGTTCTTGGTAAGTCTTCTTGTTTGATCTTTGCATTTGCATGTTTTGTGTCTTTTCTTGTTTTTCATATGCATTCTTGAATTCTTTATGTCTAAGCATTAAAGAATTCTAAGTTTGGTGTCTTGCATGTTTTCTTTGCATTAAAAATTTTTCAAAAATGTGTTCTTGATATTCATCATGATCTTCATAGTGTTCTTGGTGTTCATCTTGACATTCATAGCATTCTTGCATGCATCACATGTTTTGATCTAAAATTCTTATGCATTGCATAATTTTCATGTTTCTCTCTCATCATTAAAAATTCAAAAATCAAAAAAATATCTTTCCCTTTTTCTCTCTTAAAATTTCGAAAATTAGATTTGACTTTTTCAAAAAATTTTTAAAATCTAGTTGTTTTTATGAGTCAAATCAAATTTTCAATTTGAAAATCTTATCTTTTTCAAAAATCTTTTTCAAAAATCAAATCTTTTTCATTTTTCTTAAGTTATTTTTGAAAATTCAAAAAATATTTTTCAAAAATATTTTTCTTATTTTTATATCAAATTTTCGAAAATAACAATAACAATTAATGTTTTGATTCAAAAATTTCAAGTTTGTTACTTGCTTGTTAAGAAAGATTCAAACTTTAAGTTCTAGAATCATATCTTGTGATTTCTTGTGAATCAAGTCATTAATTGAGATTTTAAAAATCAAATCTTTTTCAAAAACTAATTTCTATCATATCTTTTCAAAAATATCTTCTTATCTTATCTTTTTCAAAATTGATTTTCAAAATTTGTTTCAACTAACTAACTAACTTTTTGTTTGTTTCTTATCTTTTTCAAAACCACCTAACTAACTCTTTCTCTCTCATTTTCAAAAATATCTTCCCCCTTTTTCAAAAATTTCTTTTTAATTAACCAATTATTTTAATTTTTTATTTTAATTTTCGAAAATTACTAACCTTTTTCAAAAACTATTTTCGAAAATCACTAACTCTTTTTAAAAATAATTTTTGAAAATTCTCTTCCTCTCTCATCTCCTTCTATTTATTTATTCATCTACTAACACTCCTCTTCACCTCACATCTCTGCTCCTATCATCACCTTTGTGTTTGGATTATCCATTCTTTTCTTCCACTCACACAGGGACCTCTATACTGTGGTATAAAGAATCCCTATTATTATTATTATTCTGTGCCCTCTTCTTTGTCATATGAGCAGGAGCAAAGACAAGAATATTCTTGTTGAAGCAGATCCAGAACCTGAAAGGACTCTGAAGAGAAAACTAAGAGAAGCTAAATTACAACAATCCAGAGATAACCCTACAGAAATTTTTGAACAAGAAGAGGAGATGGCAGCCGAAAATAATAATAATGCAAGGAGGATGCTCGGTGACTTTACGGCACCTAATTCCAATTTACATGGAAGAAGCATCTCCATCCCTACCATTGGAGCAAACAATTTTGAGCTGAAACCTCAGCTAGTTTCTCTGATGCAGCAGAACTGCAAGTTTCATGGACTTCCATCTGAAGATCCCTTTCAGTTCTTAACTGAATTCTTGCAGATCTGTGATACTGTTAAGACTAATGGAGTAAATCCTGAAGTCTACAGGCTCATGCTTTTCCCATTTGCTGTAAGAGACAGAGCTAGAATATGGTTAGACTCTCAACCTAAGGATAGCTTGAACTCTTGGGATAAGCTGGTCACGACTTTCTTAGCCAAGTTCTTTCCTCCTCAAAAGCTGAGCAAGCTTAGAGTAGATGTTCAAACCTTCAAACAAAAAGATGGTGAATCCCTCTATGAAGCTTGGGAAAGATACAAACAGCTGACCAAAAAGTGTCCTTCTGACATGCTTTCAGAATGGACCATCCTGGATATATTCTATGATGGTTTATCTAAGCTATCAAAGATGTCATTGGATACTTCTGCAGGTGGATCCATTCACCTAAAGAAAACGCCTGCAGAAGCTCAAGAACTCATTGACATGGTTGCTAATAACCAGTTTATGTACACTTCTAAGAGGAATTCTGTGAGTAATGGGACGCCTATGAAGAAGGGAGTTCTTGAAATTGATACTCCGAATGCCATATTGGCTCAAAATAAAATATTGACTCAGCAAGTCAATATGATTTCTCAAAGTCTGAATGGAATGCAAGCTACATCCAACAGTACTCAAGAGGCATCTTCTGAGGAAGAAGCTTATGATCTTGAGAACCCTGCGATAGCAGAGTTAAAATACATGGGTGAACCATATGGAAACACCTACAATCCATCATGGAGAAATCACCCAAATCTCTCATGGAAGGATCAAAATCCTCAACAAGGCTTTAATAATGATGGAAGAAACAGGTTTAGCAATAGCAAGCCTTTTCCATCATCCACTCAGCAACAGACAGAGAATTCTGAGCAGAATCCATCTAGCTTAGCAAATTTAGTCTCTGATCTATCTAAGGCCACTGTGAGTTTCATGAATGAAATAAGGTCTTCCATTAGAAATTTAGAAGCACAAGTGGGCCAGCTGAGTAAAAGGATCACTGAAATCCCTCCTGGTACTCTCCCAAGCAATACAGAAGAGAATCCAAAAGGAGAGTGCAAGGCCATTGAATTAATTACCATGGCTGAACCTACAAGAGAGGAGAAGAACGTGAATCCCAAGGAGGAAGACCTCCTGGGACGTCCAATGATCAATAAGGAGCTTCCCTCTGAGGAATCAAAGGAATCTGAGGCTCACCTAGAGACCATAGAGATTCCATTAAACCTCC
>NW_015496173.1:0-703 GCF_000816755.2 Arachis ipaensis
TTCCATTATGGCTCGCCTTTAGGTGTCCTCCTCGGGATAGCATCATTTAAAGAACGAGGATAAGCACAACGTAAAAAAAAAATCGGAGAAAAAAAACCGGAGGAGCCTCCCGAAGATGAGGCCATTACGGCTCGCCTTTAGTTGTCCTCCTGGGGATAGCGTTATTTAAAGAACGAGGATTAGCATCACGTAAAAAAATGAAAAAAAAGGGGAAAAAAAATCGGAAAAAAAACTGGAGGAGCCTGCCGAAGATGAGGCCATTACGGCTCGCATTTAGGTGTCCTCCTCGGGATAGCGTGATTTAAAGAACGAGGATAAGCACAACGTAAAAAAAAAGCGGAAAAAAAAAATCGGAGAAAAAAAACCGGAGGAGCCTCCCGAAGATGCGGCCATTGCGGCCATTACTTAGTTGTCCTTCTGGGGATAGCGTTATTTAAAGAACGAGGATTAGCACATCGTAAAAAAATGAAAAAAAAGGGGAAAAAGGGGAAAAAAAAAACTGGAGGAGCCTGCCGAAGATGAGGCCATTACGGCTCGCATTTAGGTGTCCTCCTCGGGATAGCGTGATTTAAAGAACGAGGGTAAGCACAACGTAAAAAAAAAAAAGAAAAAAAACCGGAAAAAACCGGAGGAGCCTGCCGAAGATGAGCCCATTACGGCTCGCCTTCAGGTGTCCTACTCGAGATAGCTTCATTTAAAGAAC
>NW_015496173.1:8080-13770 GCF_000816755.2 Arachis ipaensis
GGAGGAGCCTGCCGAAGATGAGGCAATTACGGCTCACCTTTAGGTGTCCTCTTCGAGATAGCGTCATTTAAAGAACAAGGGTCAGCACAACGTAATAAAAAAAAACCTGGAAAAAAACTGAGAAAAAAGCCCGGAGGAGCCTGCCAAAGATGAGTCCATTACGGCTCGCCTTTAGGTGTCCTCCTCAGGATGGCGTCATTTAAAGAACGAGGGTCAGCACAATGTACAACAAAAAAAGGGAAAAAAGTCGGAGGAGCCTGCCGAAGATGAGGCCATTACGGCTTGTGTTTAGGTGTCCTCCTCAGGATAGCGTCACTTAAAGAATGAGGGCCAGCACAACGTAAAAAAAAAATAACCAGAGGAGCCTGCTGAAGATGAGGATATTACGGCTCGCCGTTAGGTGTCCTCCTCGGGATAGCGTCATTTAAAAAAAGAGGGTAAGCACAATGTACAACAAAAAAGGGGAAAAATAAATCGGAGGAGCCTGCTGAAGATGAGGCCATTATGGCTCGCATTTAGGTGTCCTCCTTGGGATAGCATCATTTAAAGAACGAGGATAAGCACAACGTAAAAAAAAATCGGGAAAAAAAATCGGAGAAAAAAAACCGGAGGAGCCTCCCGAAGATGAGGCCATTACGGCTCGCCTTTAGTTGTCCTCCTGGGGATAGCGTTATTTAAAGAACGAGGATTAGCACAACGTAAGAAAATGAAAAAAAAGGGGAAAAAAATCAGAAAAAAAATTGGAGGAGCCTGCCGAAGATGAGGCCATTACGGCTCGCATTTAGGTGTCCTCCTCGGGATAGCGTGATTTAAAGAACGAGGGTAAGCACAACGTAAAACAAAAAAGAAAAAAAACTGGAAAAAAACCGGAGGAGCCTGCCGAAGATGAGCCCATTAAGGCTCGCCTTTAAGAGTCCTCCTCGTGATAGCGTCATTTAAAGAACGAGGTTAACCACAACGTAAAAAAAAACCAGAAAAAAAACCGGAGGAGCCTGCCGAAGATGAGCCCATTAAGGCTCGCCTTTAAGAGTCCTCCTCGTGATAGCGTCATTTAAAGAACGAGGTTAACCACAACGTAAAAAAAAACCAGAAAAAAAACCGGAAGAGCCTGCCGAAGATGAGGCCATTACGGCTCGCCTCTAGGTGTCCTCCTTGGGATAGCGTCATTTAAAGAACGAGGGTCAGCACAATGTACAACAAAAAAAAGGGAAAAAAATCGGAGGAGCCTGCCGAAGATGAGGCCATTACGGCTTGAACGAGGGTAAGCACAACGTAAAAAAAAACCAGAAAAAAAACTGGAAGAGCCTGCCGAAGATGAGGCCATTACGGCTTGAACGAGGGTAAGCACAACGTAAAAAAAAACCAGAAAAAAAACTGGAAGAGCCTGCCGAAGATGAGGCCATTACGGCTTGAACGAGGGTAAGCACAACGTAAAAAAAAACCAGAAAAAAAACTGGAAGAGCCTGCCGAAGATGAGGCCATTACGGCTTGAACGAGGGTAAGCACAACGTAAAAAAAAACCAGAAAAAAAACTGGAAGAGCCTGCCGAAGATGAGGCCATTACGGCTTGAACGAGGGTAAGCACAACGTAAAAAAAAACCAGAAAAAAAACTGGAAGAGCCTGCCGAAGATGAGGCCATTACGGCTTGAACGAGGGTAAGCACAACGTAAAAAAAAACCAGAAAAAAAACTGGAAGAGCCTGCCGAAGATGAGGCCATTACGGCTTGAACGAGGGTAAGCACAACGTAAAAAAAAACCAGAAAAAAAACTGGAAGAGCCTGCCGAAGATGAGGCCATTACGGCTTGAACGAGGGTAAGCACAACGTAAAAAAAAACCAGAAAAAAAACTGGAAGAGCCTGCCGAAGATGAGGCCATTACGGCTTGAACGAGGGTAAGCACAACGTAAAAAAAAACCAGAAAAAAAACTGGAAGAGCCTGCCGAAGATGAGGCCATTACGGCTTGAACGAGGGTAAGCACAACGTAAAAAAAAACCAGAAAAAAAACTGGAAGAGCCTGCCGAAGATGAGGCCATTACGGCTTGAACGAGGGTAAGCACAACGTAAAAAAAAACCAGAAAAAAAACTGGAAGAGCCTGCCGAAGATGAGGCCATTACGGCTTGAACGAGGGTAAGCACAACGTAAAAAAAAACCAGAAAAAAAACTGGAAGAGCCTGCCGAAGATGAGGCCATTACGGCTTGAACGAGGGTAAGCACAACGTAAAAAAAAACCAGAAAAAAAACTGGAAGAGCCTGCCGAAGATGAGGCCATTACGGCTTGAACGAGGGTAAGCACAACGTAAAAAAAAACCAGAAAAAAAACTGGAAGAGCCTGCCGAAGATGAGGCCATTACGGCTTGAACGAGGGTAAGCACAACGTAAAAAAAAACCAGAAAAAAAACTGGAAGAGCCTGCCGAAGATGAGGCCATTACGGCTTGAACGAGGGTAAGCACAACGTAAAAAAAAACCAGAAAAAAAACTGGAAGAGCCTGCCGAAGATGAGGCCATTACGGCTTGAACGAGGGTAAGCACAACGTAAAAAAAAACCAGAAAAAAAACTGGAAGAGCCTGCCGAAGATGAGGCCATTACGGCTTGAACGAGGGTAAGCACAACGTAAAAAAAAACCAGAAAAAAAACTGGAAGAGCCTGCCGAAGATGAGGCCATTACGGCTTGAACGAGGGTAAGCACAACGTAAAAAAAAACCAGAAAAAAAACTGGAAGAGCCTGCCGAAGATGAGGCCATTACGGCTTGAACGAGGGTAAGCACAACGTAAAAAAAAACCAGAAAAAAAACTGGAAGAGCCTGCCGAAGATGAGGCCATTACGGCTTGAACGAGGGTAAGCACAACGTAAAAAAAAACCAGAAAAAAAACTGGAAGAGCCTGCCGAAGATGAGGCCATTACGGCTTGAACGAGGGTAAGCACAACGTAAAAAAAAACCAGAAAAAAAACTGGAAGAGCCTGCCGAAGATGAGGCCATTACGGCTTGAACGAGGGTAAGCACAACGTAAAAAAAAACCAGAAAAAAAACTGGAAGAGCCTGCCGAAGATGAGGCCATTACGGCTTGAACGAGGGTAAGCACAACGTAAAAAAAAACCAGAAAAAAAACTGGAAGAGCCTGCCGAAGATGAGGCCATTACGGCTTGAACGAGGGTAAGCACAACGTAAAAAAAAACCAGAAAAAAAACTGGAAGAGCCTGCCGAAGATGAGGCCATTACGGCTTGAACGAGGGTAAGCACAACGTAAAAAAAAACCAGAAAAAAAACTGGAAGAGCCTGCCGAAGATGAGGCCATTACGGCTTGAACGAGGGTAAGCACAACGTAAAAAAAAACCAGAAAAAAAACTGGAAGAGCCTGCCGAAGATGAGGCCATTACGGCTTGAACGAGGGTAAGCACAACGTAAAAAAAAACCAGAAAAAAAACTGGAAGAGCCTGCCGAAGATGAGGCCATTACGGCTTGAACGAGGGTAAGCACAACGTAAAAAAAAACCAGAAAAAAAACTGGAAGAGCCTGCCGAAGATGAGGCCATTACGGCTTGAACGAGGGTAAGCACAACGTAAAAAAAAACCAGAAAAAAAACTGGAAGAGCCTGCCGAAGATGAGGCCATTACGGCTTGAACGAGGGTAAGCACAACGTAAAAAAAAACCAGAAAAAAAACTGGAAGAGCCTGCCGAAGATGAGGCCATTACGGCTTGAACGAGGGTAAGCACAACGTAAAAAAAAACCAGAAAAAAAACTGGAAGAGCCTGCCGAAGATGAGGCCATTACGGCTTGAACGAGGGTAAGCACAACGTAAAAAAAAACCAGAAAAAAAACTGGAAGAGCCTGCCGAAGATGAGGCCATTACGGCTTGAACGAGGGTAAGCACAACGTAAAAAAAAACCAGAAAAAAAACTGGAAGAGCCTGCCGAAGATGAGGCCATTACGGCTTGAACGAGGGTAAGCACAACGTAAAAAAAAACCAGAAAAAAAACTGGAAGAGCCTGCCGAAGATGAGGCCATTACGGCTTGAACGAGGGTAAGCACAACGTAAAAAAAAACCAGAAAAAAAACTGGAAGAGCCTGCCGAAGATGAGGCCATTACGGCTTGAACGAGGGTAAGCACAACGTAAAAAAAAACCAGAAAAAAAACTGGAAGAGCCTGCCGAAGATGAGGCCATTACGGCTTGAACGAGGGTAAGCACAACGTAAAAAAAAACCAGAAAAAAAACTGGAAGAGCCTGCCGAAGATGAGGCCATTACGGCTTGAACGAGGGTAAGCACAACGTAAAAAAAAACCAGAAAAAAAACTGGAAGAGCCTGCCGAAGATGAGGCCATTACGGCTTGAACGAGGGTAAGCACAACGTAAAAAAAAACCAGAAAAAAAACTGGAAGAGCCTGCCGAAGATGAGGCCATTACGGCTTGAACGAGGGTAAGCACAACGTAAAAAAAAACCAGAAAAAAAACTGGAAGAGCCTGCCGAAGATGAGGCCATTACGGCTTGAACGAGGGTAAGCACAACGTAAAAAAAAACCAGAAAAAAAACTGGAAGAGCCTGCCGAAGATGAGGCCATTACGGCTTGAACGAGGGTAAGCACAACGTAAAAAAAAACCAGAAAAAAAACTGGAAGAGCCTGCCGAAGATGAGGCCATTACGGCTTGAACGAGGGTAAGCACAACGTAAAAAAAAACCAGAAAAAAAACTGGAAGAGCCTGCCGAAGATGAGGCCATTACGGCTTGAACGAGGGTAAGCACAACGTAAAAAAAAACCAGAAAAAAAACTGGAAGAGCCTGCCGAAGATGAGGCCATTACGGCTTGAACGAGGGTAAGCACAACGTAAAAAAAAACCAGAAAAAAAACTGGAAGAGCCTGCCGAAGATGAGGCCATTACGGCTTGAACGAGGGTAAGCACAACGTAAAAAAAAACCAGAAAAAAAACTGGAAGAGCCTGCCGAAGATGAGGCCATTACGGCTTGAACGAGGGTAAGCACAACGTAAAAAAAAACCAGAAAAAAAACTGGAAGAGCCTGCCGAAGATGAGGCCATTACGGCTTGAACGAGGGTAAGCACAACGTAAAAAAAAACCAGAAAAAAAACTGGAAGAGCCTGCCGAAGATGAGGCCATTACGGCTTGAACGAGGGTAAGCACAACGTAAAAAAAAACCAGAAAAAAAACTGGAAGAGCCTGCCGAAGATGAGGCCATTACGGCTCCCCTTTAGGTGTCCTCTTCGAGATAGCGTCATTTAAAGAACAAGGGTCAGCACAACGTAATAAAAAAAAACCTGGAAAAAATCTGAGAAAAAAGCCCGGAGGAGCCTGCCAAAGATGAGTCCATTACGGCTCGCCTTTAGGTGTCCTCCTCAGGAGGGCGTCATTTAAAGAACGAGGGTCAGCACAATGTACAACAAAAAAAAGGGAAAAAAATCGGAGGAGCCTGCCGAAGATGAGGCCATTACGGCTTGTGCTTAGGTGTCCTCCTCATGATAGCGTCACTTAAAGAATGAGGGCCAGCACAACGTAAAAAAAAAAAAACCAGAGGAGCCTGTTGAAGATGAGGACATTACGGCTCGCCGTTAGGTGTCCTCCTCGGGATAGCGTCATTTAAAAAACGAGGGTAAGCACAATGTACAACAAAAAAAGGGGAAAAATAAATCGGAGGAGCCTGCTGAAGATGAGGCCATTATGGCTCGCATTTAGG
>NW_015496174.1:0-7343 GCF_000816755.2 Arachis ipaensis
CCTTTAGGTGTCCTCCTTAGCATACCATCATTTAAAGAACGAGGGTCTGCACAACGTAAAAAAAAAGCTGAAAAAAAAAAAACCGGAGCAGCCTACAGAAGTTGAGGCCATTACGGCTCGCCTTTAGGTGTCCTCCTCGGGTTCGCGTCATTTAAAGAATGAGGATCTGCACGTAGTGAAAAAAAACTGAAAAAAAAACCGGAGGAGCCTACCGAAGATGAGGCCATTACGGC
This sequence comes from Arachis ipaensis, assembly GCF_000816755.2. Taxonomy (NCBI): domain Eukaryota; kingdom Viridiplantae; phylum Streptophyta; class Magnoliopsida; order Fabales; family Fabaceae; genus Arachis; species Arachis ipaensis. The sequence continues at coordinate 234 of NW_015496174.1, forward strand.
TCGCCTTTAGGTGTCCTCCTCGGGATAGCGTCATTTAAAGAACGAGGGTCAGCACATAGTAAAAAAAAAACTGGAGGACCCTGCCAAAAATGAGGCCATTACGGCTCGCCTTTAGGTGTCTTGCTCGGGATAGCGTCATCTAAAGAACGAGGGTCAGCAGGTAGTAAAAAAAAAAACCGGAGGAGCCTACCGATGATGAGGCCATTACAGCTCGCCTTTAGGTGTCCTCCTCGGGATAGCGTCATTTAAAGAACGAGGGTCAGCACGACGTTAAAAAAAATCAGAAAAAAAAATCGGAGGAGCCTGCCGAAGATGAGGCCTTTACAACTCTCCTTTAGGTGTCCTCCTTAGCACAGCGTCATTTAAAGAACGAGGGTCTGCACGACGTAAAAAAAAAGCTGAAAAAAAAACCGGAGCAGCCTACCGAAGATGAGGCCATTACAGCTCCCCTTTAGGTATCCTCCTTGGGATAGCGTCATTTAAAGAACGAGGGTCAGCACGTTGTAAAAAAAAAACGGCATAAAAAAAAATCGGAGGAGCCTACCGAAGATGAGGCAATTACGGCTCGCCTTTAGGTGTCCTCCTCGGGATTGCGTCATTTAAAGAATGAGGGTCAGCACGTAGTGAAAAAAAAAATTGAAAAAAAACCGGAAGAGCCTACCGAAGATGAGGCCATTACGACTCGCTTTTAGGTGTCCTCCTCGAGATAGCGTCATTTAAAGAACGAGGGTCAGCACGTAGTAAAGTAAAAAAACTAGAGGAGCCTGCCGAAGATGAGGCCATTACGGCTCGCCTTTAGGTGTCCTCCTCGGGATAATGTCATTTAAAGAACGAGGGTCAGCACGATGTAAAAAAAACGGCATAAAAAAAATCGGAGGAGCCGACCTAAGATGAGGCAATTACGGCTCGCCTTTAGGTATCTTCCTCGGGATAGCGTCATTTAAAGAATGAGGGTCAGCACGTAGTAAAGAAAAAAAAACTAGAGGAGCCTGCCGAAGATGAGGCCATTACGGCTCGCCTTTAGGTATCTTCCTCGGGATAGCGTCATTTAAAGAATGAGGGTCAGCACGTAGTAAAGAAAAAAAAACTAGAGGAGCCTGCCGAAGATGAGGCCATTACGGCTCGCCTTTAGGTATCTTCCTCGGGATAGCGTCATTTAAAGAATGAGGGTCAGCACGTAGTAAAGAAAAAAAAACTAGAGGAGCCTGCCGAAGATGAGGCCATTACGGCTCGCCTTTAGGTATCTTCCTCGGGATAGCGTCATTTAAAGAATGAGGGTCAGCACGTAGTAAAGAAAAAAAAACTAGAGGAGCCTGCCGAAGATGAGGCCATTACGGCTCGCCTTTAGGTATCTTCCTCGGGATAGCGTCATTTAAAGAATGAGGGTCAGCACGTAGTAAAGAAAAAAAAACTAGAGGAGCCTGCCGAAGATGAGGCCATTACGGCTCGCCTTTAGGTATCTTCCTCGGGATAGCGTCATTTAAAGAATGAGGGTCAGCACGTAGTAAAGAAAAAAAAACTAGAGGAGCCTGCCGAAGATGAGGCCATTACGGCTCGCCTTTAGGTATCTTCCTCGGGATAGCGTCATTTAAAGAATGAGGGTCAGCACGTAGTAAAGAAAAAAAAACTAGAGGAGCCTGCCGAAGATGAGGCCATTACGGCTCGCCTTTAGGTATCTTCCTCGGGATAGCGTCATTTAAAGAATGAGGGTCAGCACGTAGTAAAGAAAAAAAAACTAGAGGAGCCTGCCGAAGATGAGGCCATTACGGCTCGCCTTTAGGTATCTTCCTCGGGATAGCGTCATTTAAAGAATGAGGGTCAGCACGTAGTAAAGAAAAAAAAACTAGAGGAGCCTGCCGAAGATGAGGCCATTACGGCTCGCCTTTAGGTATCTTCCTCGGGATAGCGTCATTTAAAGAATGAGGGTCAGCACGTAGTAAAGAAAAAAAAACTAGAGGAGCCTGCCGAAGATGAGGCCATTACGGCTCGCCTTTAGGTATCTTCCTCGGGATAGCGTCATTTAAAGAATGAGGGTCAGCACGTAGTAAAGAAAAAAAAACTAGAGGAGCCTGCCGAAGATGAGGCCATTACGGCTCGCCTTTAGGTATCTTCCTCGGGATAGCGTCATTTAAAGAATGAGGGTCAGCACGTAGTAAAGAAAAAAAAACTAGAGGAGCCTGCCGAAGATGAGGCCATTACGGCTCGCCTTTAGGTATCTTCCTCGGGATAGCGTCATTTAAAGAATGAGGGTCAGCACGTAGTAAAGAAAAAAAAACTAGAGGAGCCTGCCGAAGATGAGGCCATTACGGCTCGCCTTTAGGTATCTTCCTCGGGATAGCGTCATTTAAAGAATGAGGGTCAGCACGTAGTAAAGAAAAAAAAACTAGAGGAGCCTGCCGAAGATGAGGCCATTACGGCTCGCCTTTAGGTATCTTCCTCGGGATAGCGTCATTTAAAGAATGAGGGTCAGCACGTAGTAAAGAAAAAAAAACTAGAGGAGCCTGCCGAAGATGAGGCCATTACGGCTCGCCTTTAGGTATCTTCCTCGGGATAGCGTCATTTAAAGAATGAGGGTCAGCACGTAGTAAAGAAAAAAAAACTAGAGGAGCCTGCCGAAGATGAGGCCATTACGGCTCGCCTTTAGGTATCTTCCTCGGGATAGCGTCATTTAAAGAATGAGGGTCAGCACGTAGTAAAGAAAAAAAAACTAGAGGAGCCTGCCGAAGATGAGGCCATTACGGCTCGCCTTTAGGTATCTTCCTCGGGATAGCGTCATTTAAAGAACGAGGGTCTGCACGACGTAAAAAAAAAGCTGAAAAAAAAACCGGAGCAGCCTACCGAATATGAGGCCATTACAGCTCCCCTTTAGGTGTCCTCCTTGGGATAGCGTCATTTAAAGAACGAGGGTCAGCACGTTGTAAAATAAAACGGCATAAAAAAAATCGGAGGAGCCTACCGAAGATTAGGCAATTACGGCTCGCCTTTAGGTGTCCTCCTCGGGATTGCGTCATTTAAAGAATGAGGGTCAGCACGTAGTGAAAAAAAACTGAAAAAAAAATGGAGGAGCCTACCGAAGTTGAGGCCATTATGGCTCGCTTTTAGGTGTCCTCCTCGGGATAGCGTCATTTAAAGAACGAGGGGCAGCATGTAGTAAAAAAAAAACCGGAGTAGCCTACCGAGGATGAGGCCATTATGGCTCGCTTTTAGGTGTCCTCCTCGGGAGAGCGGCATTTAAAGAACGAGGGGCAGCATGTAGTAAAAAAAAAACCGGAGTAGCCTACCGAGGATGAGGCCATTATGGCTCGCTTTTAGGTGTCCTCCTCGGGAGAGCGGCATTTAAAGAACGAGGGGCAGCATGTAGTAAAAAAAAAACCGGAGTAGCCTACCGAGGATGAGGCCATTATGGCTCGCTTTTAGGTGTCCTCCTCGGGAGAGCGGCATTTAAAGAACGAGGGGCAGCATGTAGTAAAAAAAAAACCGGAGTAGCCTACCGAGGATGAGGCCATTATGGCTCGCTTTTAGGTGTCCTCCTCGGGAGAGCGGCATTTAAAGAACGAGGGGCAGCATGTAGTAAAAAAAAAACCGGAGTAGCCTACCGAGGATGAGGCCATTATGGCTCGCTTTTAGGTGTCCTCCTCGGGAGAGCGGCATTTAAAGAACGAGGGGCAGCATGTAGTAAAAAAAAAACCGGAGTAGCCTACCGAGGATGAGGCCATTATGGCTCGCTTTTAGGTGTCCTCCTCGGGAGAGCGGCATTTAAAGAACGAGGGGCAGCATGTAGTAAAAAAAAAACCGGAGTAGCCTACCGAGGATGAGGCCATTATGGCTCGCTTTTAGGTGTCCTCCTCGGGAGAGCGGCATTTAAAGAACGAGGGGCAGCATGTAGTAAAAAAAAAACCGGAGTAGCCTACCGAGGATGAGGCCATTATGGCTCGCTTTTAGGTGTCCTCCTCGGGAGAGCGGCATTTAAAGAACGAGGGGCAGCATGTAGTAAAAAAAAAACCGGAGTAGCCTACCGAGGATGAGGCCATTATGGCTCGCTTTTAGGTGTCCTCCTCGGGAGAGCGGCATTTAAAGAACGAGGGGCAGCATGTAGTAAAAAAAAAACCGGAGTAGCCTACCGAGGATGAGGCCATTATGGCTCGCTTTTAGGTGTCCTCCTCGGGAGAGCGGCATTTAAAGAACGAGGGGCAGCATGTAGTAAAAAAAAAAAACCGGAGGAGGCTACCGAAGATGAAGCCTTTACGACTCGCCTTTAGGTGTCCTCCTTAGGATAGCGTCATTTAAAGAACGAGGGTCTGCATGACGTAAAAAAAACCCGAAAAAAAACCGGAGCAGCCTACCGAAGATGAGGCCATTACGGCTCACCTTTAGGTGTCCTCCTCGGGATAGCGTCATTTAAAGAACGAGGGTCTGCACGATGTAAAAAAAAAGGCATAAAAAAAATCGGAGGAGCCTGCCGAAGATGAGGCCATTACGGCTCGCCTTTAGGTGTCCTCCTTGGTATCGCGTCATTTAAAGAATGAGGGGCAGCACGGAGTGAAAAAAAACTGAAAAAAAAGCCGGAGGAACCTACCGAAGATGAGGCCATTACGGCTCGCCTTTAGGGGTCCTCCTCAGGATAGCGGCATTTAAAGAACGAGGGGCAGCACGTAGTAAAAAAAAACCGGAGGAGCCTGCCGCTGATGAGGCCATTACGGCTCGCCTTTAGGGGTCCTCCTCAGGATAGCGGCATTTAAAGAACGAGGGGCAGCACGTAGTAAAAAAAAAACCGGAGGAGCCTGCCGCTGATGAGGCCATTACGGCTCGCCTTTAGGTGTCCTCCTCAGGATAGCGTCATTTAAAGAACGAGGGTCAGCACGATGTAAAAAAAATGGCATAAAAAAACCGGAGGAGCCTGCCGAAGATGAGGCCATTACGGCTCGCCTTTAGGTGTCCTCCTCGGGATAGCGTCATTTAAAGAACGATGGTCAGCACGATGTAAAAAAAAATAGAAAAAAAACTGGAGGTTCCTGCCGAAGATGAGGGCATTACGGCACGCCTTTAGGTGTCCTCCTCGGGATAGTGTCATTTAAAGAACGAGGGTCAGCATGATGTAATAAAAATAGAAAAAAAACCGGAGGTGCCTGCCGAATATGAGGCCATTACGGCTCACCCTTAGGTGTCCTCCTCGGGATCGCGTCATTTAAAGATTGAGGGTCAGCACGTAGTGAAAAAAAACTGAAGAAAAACCGGAGGAGCCTACCGAAGATGAGGCCATTACGGCTCGCCTTTAGTTGTCCTCCTCGGGATAGCGTCATTTAAAGAACCAGGGCAGCACGTAGTAAAAAAAACCGGAGGAGCCTGCCGATGATGAGGCCATTCCGGCTCGCCTTTAGGTGTCCTCCTTAGGATAGCGTCATTTAAAGAACGAGGGTCTGCACGACGTAAAAAAAAAGCTGAAAAAAAACCGGAGGAGCCTACCGAAGATGAGGCCATTACGGCTCGCCTTTTGGGGTCCTCCTCGGGATGGCATCATTTAAAGAACGAGGGTCAGCACGTAGTAAAAAAAAACCGGAGGAGCCTGCCGAAGATGAGCCCTTTCCGGCTCGCCTTTAGGTGTCCTTCTCACGATAGCGTCATTTAAAGAACGAGGGTCAGCACGATGTAAAAAAAATAGAAAAAAAACCGAAGGTGCCTGCCAAATATGAGGCCATTACGGCTCGCCTTTAATTGTCCTCCTCGGGATAGCGTCATTTAAAGATTGAGGGTCATCACGATGTAAAAAAATGGCATAAAAAGAACCGGAGGAGCCTGTCGAAGATGAGGCCATTACGGCTCGCCTTTAGGTGTCCTCCTCGGGATCGCGTCATTTAAAGATTGAGGGTCAGCATGTAGTGAAAAAAAAACTGAAAAAAAACCGGAGGAGCCTACCGAAGATGAGGCCATTACGGCTCGCCTTTAGGTGTCCTTCTCGGGATAGCGTCATTTAAAGAACGAGGGCAGCACGTAGTAAAAAAAAACCGAAGGAGCCTGCCGATGATGAGGCCATTCCGGCTCGCCTTTAGGTGTCCTCCTTAGGATAGCGTCATTTAAAGAACAAGGGTCTGCACTACGTAAAAAAAAAGCTGAAAAAAAACCGGAGGAGCCTACCGAAGATGAGGCCATTACGGCTCGCCTTTAGGTGTCCTCCTCGGGATGGCGTCATTTAAAGAACAAGGGTCAGCACGTAGTAAAAAAAAAAAAACCGGAGGAGCCTGCCGATGATGAGGCCATTCCGGCTCGCCTTTAGGTGTCCTCCTCGGGATGGCGTCATTTAAAGAACAAGGGTCAGCACGTAGTAAAAAAAAAAAACCGGAGGAGCCTGCCGATGATGAGGCCATTCCGGCTCGCCTTTAGGTGTCCTCCTCGGGATGGCGTCATTTAAAGAACAAGGGTCAGCACGTAGTAAAAAAAAAAAACCGGAGGAGCCTGCCGAAGATGAGGCCATTACGGCTCGCCTTTAGGTGTCCTCCTCGGGATTGCGTCATTTAAAGAATGAGGGTCAGCACGTAGTGAAAAAAAACTAGAGGAGCCTGCCGAAGATAAGGCCATTACGGCTCGCCATTAGGTGTCCTCCTCGGGATAGAGTCATTTAAAGAACGAGGGTCAGCACGATGTAAAAAAAAATAGAAAAAAACCGGAGGTGCCTGCCGAAGATGAGGCCATTACGACTCGCCTTTAGGTGTCCTCCTCGGGATAGAGTCATTTAAAGAACGAGGGTTAGCACGATGTAAAAAAAATAGAAAAAAAACCGGAGGTGCCTGCCGAATATGAGGCCATTACGGCTCGCCTTTAGGTGTCCTCCTCGGGATAGCGTCATTTAAAGATTGAGGGTCATCACGATGTAAAAAAAACGGCATAAAAAAAACCGGAGGAGCCTGCCGAAGATGAGGCCATTACGGCTCGCCTTTAGGTGTCCTCCTCGGGATAGCGTCATCTCCTCGGGATTAAAGAACGAGGGTTAGCACGATGTAAAAAAAATAGAAAAAAAACCGGAGGTGCCTGCCGAATATGAGGCCATTACGGCTCGCCTTTAGGTGTCCTCCTCGGGATAGCGTCATTTAAAGATTGAGGGTCTTGAGGGTCATC
>NW_015496174.1:9122-13730 GCF_000816755.2 Arachis ipaensis
AGATAGCGTCATTTAAAGAACGAGGGATTGCACGACGTAAAAAAAATCAGAAAAAAAACCGGAGGACCTGCCGAAGATGAGGCCATTACGACTCTCCTTTAGGTGTCCTCCTTAGGATAGCGTCATTTAAAGAACGAGGGTTTGCACGACGTAAAAAAAAAGCTGAAAAAAACCGAAACAGCCTACCGAAGATGAGGTCATTACGGCTCGCCTTTAGGTGTCCTCCTCGGGATAGCGTCATTTAAAGAACGAGGGTCAGCACGATGTAAAAAAAACGGCATAAAAAAAAACCGGAGGAGCCTGCCGAAGATGAGGCCATTACGGCTCGCCTTTAGGTGTCCTCCTCGGGATAGCGTCATTTAAAGAACGAGGGCAGCACGTAGTAAAAAAAAAAAACCGGAGGAGCCTGCCGATGATGAGGCCATTACGGCTCGCCTTTAGGTGTCCTCCTCGGGATCGCGTCATTTAACGAATGAGGGTCAGCACGATGTAAAAAAAACGGCATAAAAAAAACCGGAGGAGCCTGCCAAAGATGAGGCAATTACGGCTCGCCTTTAGGTGTCCTCCTCGGGATAGTGTCATTTAAAGAACGATGGTCAGCACGATGTAAAAAAAATAGAAAAAAAACCAGAGGTGCCTGCCGAAGATGAGGCCATTACGGCTCGCCTTTAGGTGTCCTCCTCGGGATAGCGTCATTTAAAGAACGAGGGCAGCACGTAGTAAAAAAAAAACCGCAGGAGCCTGCCGATGATGAGGCCATTCCGGCTTGCCTTTAGGTGTCCTCCTTAGGATAGCGTCATTTAAAGAACGAGGCACGATGTAAAAAAAATAGAAAAAAAACCAGAGGTGCCTGCCGAAGATGAGGCCATTACGGCTCGCCTTTAGGGGTCCTCCTCGGGATAGCGTCATTTAAAGAACGAGGGCAGCACGTAGTAAAAAAAAAACCGCAGGAGCCTGCCGATGATGAGGCCATTCCGGCTTGCCTTTAGGTGTCCTCCTTAGGATAGCGTCATTTAAAGAACGAGGCACGATGTAAAAAAAATAGAAAAAAAACCAGAGGTGCCTGCCGAAGATGAGGCCATTACGGCTCGCCTTTAGGGGTCCTCCTCGGGATAGCGTCATTTAAAGAACGAGGGCAGCACGTAGTAAAAAAAAAACCGCAGGAGCCTGCCGATGATGAGGCCATTCCGGCTTGCCTTTAGGTGTCCTCCTTAGGATAGCGTCATTTAAAGAACGAGGCACGATGTAAAAAAAATAGAAAAAAAACCAGAGGTGCCTGCCGAAGATGAGGCCATTACGGCTCGCCTTTAGGGGTCCTCCTCGGGATAGCGTCATTTAAAGAACGAGGGGCAGCACAACGTATAACAAAAAACCGGAAAAAAACCGGAGGAACCTACCGAAGATGAGGCCATTACGGCTCGCCTTTAGGGGTCCTCCTCGGGATAGCGTCATTTAAAGAACGAGGGCAGCACGTAGTAAAAAAAAAACCGCAGGAGCCTGCCGATGATGAGGCCATTCCGGCTTGCCTTTAGGTGTCCTCCTTAGGATAGCGTCATTTAAAGAACGAGGGTCTGCACGACGTAAAAAAAAAGCTGAAAAAAAACCGGAGGAACCTACCGAAGATGAGGCCATTACGGCTCGCCTTTAGGTGTCCTCCTCGGGATAGCGTCATTTAAAGAACGAGGTCAGCACGTAGTAAAAAAAAACCGGAGGAGCCTGCCGAAGATGAGGCCATTCCGGCTCGCCTTTAGGTGTCTTCCTCAGGATAGCGTCATTTAAAGAACGAGGGATTGCACGACGTAAAAAAAATCAGAAAAAAAACCGGAGGACCTGCCGAAGATGAGGCCATTACGACTCTCCTTTTGGTGTCCTCCTTAGGATAGCGTCATTTAAAGAACGAGGGTCTGCACGACGTAAAAAAAAAAGCTGAAAAAAACCGAAACAGCCTATCGAAGATGAGGCCATTATGGCTCGCCTTTAGGTGTCCTCCTCGGGATAGCGTCATTTAAAGAACGAGGGTCTGCACGATGAAAAAAAAATAAAAAAAAAACCGGAGGTGCCTGCCGAAGATGAGGCCATTACGGCTCGCCTTTCGGTGTCCTCCTCGGGATAGCGTCATTTAAAGAATGAGGGTCTGCACGATGTAAAAAAAACGGCATAAAAAAAACCGGAGGAGCCTGCCGAAGATGAGGCCATTACGGCTCGCCTTTCGGTGTCCTCCTCGGGATAGCGTCATTTAAAGAATGAGGGTCTGCACGATGTAAAAAAAACGGCATAAAAAAAACCGGAGGAGCCTGCCGAAGATGAGGCCATTACGGCTCGCCTTTCGGTGTCCTCCTCGGGATAGCGTCATTTAAAGAATGAGGGTCTGCACGATGTAAAAAAAACGGCATAAAAAAAACCGGAGGAGCCTGCCGAAGATGAGGCCATTACGGCTCGCCTTTCGGTGTCCTCCTCGGGATAGCGTCATTTAAAGAATGAGGGTCTGCACGATGTAAAAAAAACGGCATAAAAAAAACCGGAGGAGCCTGCCGAAGATGAGGCCATTACGGCTCGCCTTTCGGTGTCCTCCTCGGGATAGCGTCATTTAAAGAATGAGGGTCTGCACGATGTAAAAAAAACGGCATAAAAAAAACCGGAGGAGCCTGCCGAAGATGAGGCCATTACGGCTCGCCTTTCGGTGTCCTCCTCGGGATAGCGTCATTTAAAGAATGAGGGTCTGCACGATGTAAAAAAAACGGCATAAAAAAAACCGGAGGAGCCTGCCGAAGATGAGGCCATTACGGCTCGCCTTTCGGTGTCCTCCTCGGGATAGCGTCATTTAAAGAATGAGGGTCTGCACGATGTAAAAAAAACGGCATAAAAAAAACCGGAGGAGCCTGCCGAAGATGAGGCCATTACGGCTCGCCTTTCGGTGTCCTCCTCGGGATAGCGTCATTTAAAGAATGAGGGTCTGCACGATGTAAAAAAAACGGCATAAAAAAAACCGGAGGAGCCTGCCGAAGATGAGGCCATTACGGCTCGCCTTTCGGTGTCCTCCTCGGGATAGCGTCATTTAAAGAACGAGGGGCAGCACGATGTAAAAAAAAATAGAAAAAAAACCGGAGGTGCCTGCCGAAGATGAGGCCATTACGGCTCGCCTTTCGGTGTCCTCCTCGGGATAGCGTCATTTAAAGAATGAGGGTCTGCACGATGTAAAAAAAATGGCATAAAAAAAACCGGAGGAGCCTGCCAAAGATGAGGCCATTACGGCTCGCCTTTAGGTGTCCTCCTCGGGATCGCGTCATTTAAAGATTGAGGGTCAGCACGTAGTGAAAAAACACTGAAAAAAACCGGAGGAGCCTACCGAAGATGAGGCCATTACGGCTCGCCTTTAGGTGTCCTTCTCGGGATAGTGTCATTTAAAGAACGAGGGCAGCAAGTAGTAAAAAAATACCGGAGGAGACTGCCGATGATGAGGCCATTCCGGCTCGCCTTTAGGTGTCCTCCTTAGGATAGCGTCATTTAAAGAACGAGGGTCTGCACGACGTAAAAAAAAGCTGAAAAAAAACCGGAAAACCCTACCGAAGATGAGGCCATTACGGCTCGCCTTTAGGGTCAGCACGATGTAAAAAAAATGGCATAAAAAAAACCGGAGGAACCTGCCGAAGATGAGGCAATTACGGCTCGCCTTTAGGTGTCTTCCTCGGGATAGCGTCATTTAAAGAACGAGGGTCAGCACGATGTAAAAAAAAAATAGAAAAAAAACCGGAGGTGCCTGCCGAAGATGAGGCCATTACGGCTCACCTTTAGGTGTCCACCTCGGGATTGCGTCATTTAAAGAATGAGGGTCAGCACGTAGTGAAAAAAAAACTAGAGGAGCCTGCTGAAAATGAGGCCATTACAGCTCACCTTTAGGTGTCCTCCTCGGGATAGCGTCATTTAAAGAACGAGGGTCAGCACGATGTAAAAAAAATGGCATAAAAAAAACCGGTGGAACCTACCGAAGATGAGGCAATTACGGCTCGCCTTTAGGTGTCCTCCTTGGGATAACGTCATTTAAAGAACGAGGGTCAGCACGATGTAAAAAAAAATAGAAAAAAAATCGGAGGTGCCTGCCGAAGATGAGGCCATTACGGCTCGCCTTTCGGTGTCCTCCTCGGGATAGCGTCATTTAAAGAGTAAGGGTCTGCACGATGTAAAAAAAACGGCATAAAAAAAACCGGAGGAGCATGCCGAAGATGAGGCCATTACGGCTCGCCTTTAGGTGTCCTCCTCGGGATCGCGTCATTTAAAGAACGAGGGTCTGCACGACGTAAAAAAAAGCTGAAAAAAAACCGGAACAGCCTACCGAAGATGAGGCCATTACGGCTCGCCTTTAGGTGTCCTCCTCGGGATCGCGTCATTTAAAGAACGAGGGTCAGCACGATGTAAAAAAAATGGCATAAAAAAAACCGGAGGAGCATGCCGAAGATGAGGCCATTACGGCTCGCCTTTAGGTGTCCTTCTCGGGATAGTGTCATTTAAAGAACGAGGGCAGCAAGTAGTAAAAAAATACCGGAGGAGACTGCCGATGATGAGGCCATTCCGGCTCTCCTTTAGGTGTCCTCCTTAGGATAGCGTCATTTA
>NW_015496175.1:0-254 GCF_000816755.2 Arachis ipaensis
CGCCAAAAAATAGATGACACGGCTGCGTCGGTGACGCGGTCGCGTGATAAGGATTGTTCTTCCAGCACCAATCCAGCATCACTCTCGCACAATATTTCATTGTGCACCCTTTTACGGCGAAAACTCAAGGTACGCGGCCGCGTGGGGCACGCGGTCGCGTGGGAGGCCATGATTCCCATGCGACGCGAACGCATCAACGACGCGGTCGCGTGGGTTGATTTGTGCCATTGGCACGCCTCCAGTCACACTCCAGC
>NW_015496175.1:1909-2472 GCF_000816755.2 Arachis ipaensis
AGCAAGAAGCTCTTTCTCAGTAGTAATATAGTTGGACTAGGAAGTGTCTAAAGTCTTAGACGCATAAGCAATAACGAAAGGATCCTTACCTTCATGCTGAGCCAGTGCTGCTCCTACTGCATGGTTGGAAGCATCGCACATGATTTCAAACTGCTGGCTCCAGTCTGGTCCTCTCACAATTGGAGCTTGAGTCAGAGCAGTCTTCAGCTTATCAAACGCTTGTTTGCAATCCTCACTGAACTCGAACTCAATATCCTTCTGCAGTAATCTGGATAAGGGAAGTGCGACCTTACTAAAGTCCTTAATAAATCTCCTGTAAAAACCTGCATGGCCAAGGAACGAACGGACTTTCCTCACAGACGAGGGGTAAGGTAAACTAGAAATAACATTCACCTTTGCTAGGTCTACAGAAATGCCATTATTAGATACCACATGTCCTAATACAATCCCTTGTTTTACCATAAAGTGACATTTTTTGAAATTTAATACAAGGTTTGTATTAACACATCTATCTAATACTCTAGATAATCCATCTAAGAAAAGGCTAAAAGAATCACCATAAA
>NW_015496175.1:3440-4236 GCF_000816755.2 Arachis ipaensis
GCTAACTATACAAGGACCTGGATCACTACATTTTTCAGGTAATCCTCCCATTAAAGCAGATATAGAACTACCTAAAGGAATAGTTTCTAATTCATTAATTTTGTCTTTATGGATATATAAGTCTTTTAGAAACTTTGCATATTTAGGAACCTGCTGAATAACATAAAAAAGAGGAACAATTACCTCAACCTTTTTCAATATTTCTACCATTTTGGGGTCGGGTTCCAGCTGCTTCCTGGGCTTCTTTGCAATTTATGGAAATGGAATAGGAGTAGTGTTTTCTGTGGTGTCTGCGCCTTTTGGTGCTTCCTCCTGTGGTTGAGCTATTTCTTCTTCAGCTATGTCCTGTATGTCCTCTTCCTCTTCAACATCTTCTATTTCTACTACCTCTTCAGCTGGGGTGTGTTCTGGTGGGCTTGGTTCCTCCTGATTCCTCTCCTGCAATGTGGTTCCAGACCTTAGGGTGATGGCATTAATGCCTCCCTTTGGATTGGGTAATGGTTGAGAGGGGATTCCAGTGGAGCTTGAAGGTTAGTTACCGGAATTTTGCATTGATCCAATCTGTGATATAAGAGCTGGCAAAGTAGAGGTGAGACCATTCAGACTAGCATTAATACTATTCATGATGTTATTTTCCATGGTCTGTTGTCTTCGCTCAAAAGATTGTAGTAGCTCTTCATTAGGAGATAAAGAAGAATGAGTAAATTGAGAGGTTTGCTGTTGATTGTTCTGTGGTCCTTGGTTTTGCCTCAGGTGAGGTGCTCTGTAAGGTTGATTCTACTGCCTGTTGTTGTTA
>NW_015496175.1:10928-11502 GCF_000816755.2 Arachis ipaensis
TTTGATTAATGAGAAAGAGTTGGAAGAAGTTAGCAAACAAGAGGAAATTGAAGAAAGTTGTCAAAAGATGGAAGTCATCAAAAAGGAACCAAAGGAAGTGGAGCCTACAATGTCAAGACTATTGGATATCTTCCTTGCTAAGTGATAAACCCCATTTGTAGGGTTTATCTTATGCTTGATTTAGGGGACTTTATTACCTTTTAACCACATTTATCCAATGGAATAGCATGGTTTTATAACTTCTCCTTTAATTGTGCTTAAAGGTGAAAATATATTTTAGGTCTTAAAATAGCTAAATCTAATTCACCTTGATTCCATTAGATGCCTTGATATGTTTGTTAAGTGATTTTAGATTTAGGAGGCAAAGATTGGATCAAGGGAATGAAGGAAAAGCATGTAAAAATAGAGAACTCATGAAGAAATGAAAGAATCGCAAAAACTGTCAAGCCGACCTGTTTGCACTTAATCGACCATAACTTGAGCTACAGAAGTCCAAATGACGCGGTTTCAGTTGCGTTGGAAAGCTAACATCTGGGGCTTCGAAACAATATAAGATTTGCCATAGTTTCTACAT
>NW_015496175.1:12458-13512 GCF_000816755.2 Arachis ipaensis
CGGGGAATTGCAATGGTGTTGTGTTATTGGTTATTGTATATATGTGAATATTGTGAATAGCTTGATTTTTGGATTACTTGTTAGTTTTTGCTAATTTTAGGACTTTGTTTCATTACTTCCTATTAGCTTTTGTTTCTTATTTTCTCTTGCTATTATGAATTCTCACCTTGGCTATGAGTTTGGTTCTCACTATGTTGTAGGAAATGAGGACTATAATGAGAATGTGTATCAAGGATGGGATAATCAAAGGTGGGAGGAGCCATATGCAAATGATCAATCCTCTTGGCAACAACCTCCACCATGCACTATGAAGAATAGCCATTCTATGATGCATATCAATCCAATGGCTATGGTGAATCTCCTTGTGACTTTCAAGAACCACCACCATATGCCTATGAGTCATATCCTCAACATGAACCTCAACCATACTCATAAGCCTATTTTCAGCAAGCACCTCGATATGACATTGATCCATATCTACCATACCAACCACCTTCTCAACCATATGAGCCATACATGGAACCACCATGCCAATATCAATACTCCCAAGAACCACCTCAATATACACCACCACTTTACCAAGAAAAACCACCTTCCTATTATGAACCCTTTCTCCAAGACAACGAACCCTCATATCCACTCCAATCCTCGATGAATGAAATCCTTAACCTTATACTTCAAGAGCAAGGAGAAATGCAAAGGGAGACACTAGAATTTATGGCTACCTTGACCAAGGTAGTAAGCATTTTAACCTCCCAATATTTGAGCACTCAAAGCACTCCCATGGTCACATGTGGAGAATCAATTGAAAAGCATAGCATGAAGGAGAGATTGGAAACTCCGATGGAGAATGAGGAATGCCACTTTGTTTTAGAATAATTCGAGGAGCCTATGATCATTGAAGAAGAGGAAGAAGTGGTTGAAGACTTAGGAGATATGGAACCTCCTTGGGAACCTAGAGTTGAAGAGAAAATCTCCAAGAAGAGTGAATTTGATATTGAGGAGGAGAGTGCACAACCTCCAAAACAATTTTTGAATGAAGACTTGGAAGGAA
>NW_015496176.1:0-317 GCF_000816755.2 Arachis ipaensis
GTTCTTTGTGATCTCTATCCTCCTCCTTTGTTGAGTTGTCTTCAGGTTGTTTGCACATTTTGCCTTGCTTGTCTTCAATCTATTGATCACTTGTAGTGACCATTTTGCAATCTTCCCATCTTACTTTCTTTGCTTCTCCCTTGGGGTTTTTCTCAGTGTCACTTGGGAAGCTATCAGTAGGTTTGGGAATCTTCTCAGCTAAATATCCCACCTCAAATTCCATCTTCCTAATGGTTTCTCCCTGATTCTTAATATTGGCTCGCACCTCCTCTTTGAACACCTTATTTTCTTGAATCTCTTGGCATATTCCTTCAAGT
>NW_015496176.1:2046-2569 GCF_000816755.2 Arachis ipaensis
ATTAGAGATGGGGAGTTCATTGGGCTTAGGAGATGTTGCAATTCTCCAGATCAAGTTCATTTTCATCTCTTCCTCAATCAACGCACTCATTGATCTCCTTGGCAATCTTAAGTGATTGAATTGCAATTCCTTGCAATTCAATCTTTCAAATCTTGATCAAAAGCCAATTCCTTGGTCAATTGCTCATGAGAAGAGATGAAGTATGGTCACTGATTATACCACATGCATTTCCCAAACCAAGTATTGAGAGGGTTACAGTCACATACCCATCCAAACCCAATTTGGTCCAGGATGAGAAAGCATTTCTAGCTTGATCTCTTCATTCCTCTTCCAAGGTTCAAAAGAGATCCAAGTTTGAATAGCTTCTCTTCCAAGATAACTACTCAATTGGATGAAGATCGAAAGCTTTCAAGTAAAATCAAGTGGAAAGATAGAAGAAGAGCAATGAAAATTAGTATTGATCCATCAAATTACAACAGAGCTCCCTAACCCAATGAAAGGGGTTTAGTTGTTCATAGCTCTT
>NW_015496176.1:6615-9165 GCF_000816755.2 Arachis ipaensis
ATCCCTAAAAGTAACTAGATCCTACTAAAAACATACTAAAAATAATGCCAAAAAGCGTATAAATTATCCGCTCATCAGAGGCCCAAAATCTCATTGACATGGTGGCTAACAACCAGTATTTCTTTGCTCACCAAAGACAACGCCAACCATCACAAAGGAAGGGAGTGATGGAGTTGGAAGGAGTGGACTCAATCTTAGCTCAAAACAAAATGATGCAGCAGCAAATTCAACAACAATTTGAGCAAATGGCCAAAAAGATTGATAGCCTCCAAGTTGCAGCAGTCAACACAAGCCAACCATCATCCAAATGGGGGACAAATGAAGAAACTCAAGAGGATCAACAGCAAGAACAAGTCCAGTATATGCACAACCAAAATTCTGGGCCAAATGAAGTTTATGGTGACACTTACAACCCTTCCTGGAAGAACCACCCCAACCTCAGATGGGGAGACAATAACAATCAAACTCAACAGCCATGGCAAAGGAACT
This sequence comes from Arachis ipaensis, assembly GCF_000816755.2. NCBI lineage: Eukaryota > Viridiplantae > Streptophyta > Magnoliopsida > Fabales > Fabaceae > Arachis > Arachis ipaensis. Next base: position 7,105 of record NW_015496176.1, read on the forward strand.
CAAACCAAAACAGTTGGAAAAACACAAACCACAACAACCAGCAAAACAATAACTAAAACAAATACAGAAAACCACAAAACACTTATCCCAACTCTAACCATCATCCATCCAATAACCAAGCCACCAATCAAAACACTTATCCTCAACTCTCAACACCCCACAACCAACCAATCTCACAAGACTCTCAGAGGATCACCAACTTGGAGATCTTAATGGAGAAAATGATGAANNAATGAAGAAGCAACCAAGAAGCCAAAGGAAAATGACAAGAAACAGGGTGAAAAAGAGGAAGCCAATGATGAGGATGTAACAGTAAGCAAGAAAACTTCAAAGCAAGCCCAAGAAAAAGAGGAACAACAAAAAATTTCAAGAAAGGGGAAGGAAGCAATTGAAGAGCCAACTAAGGACCACAGGCAGGGAGTGAACTTCACACCTCCATTGCCATATCCCCAAAGATTCAACAAGGAGACTAAGGACCAACACTTCCCTAAATTTCTCGAAATCTTCAAGAAATTGGAGATCAACATACCCTTGGCTGAGGCACTTAGGCAAATGCCCCTATATGCCAAATTCTTGAAGGAGCTTATAAACAAAAAGAGAAGTTGGTAAGAAAAGGAGACTATTATGCTCACTGAAAAATGCAGAACATTAATCCAGAAAGGACTCCCCCCTAAACTTGAAGATCCTGGAAGTTTCTTTCTACCTTGTGCCATTGGCAGTATGACCATCAACAAGGCAATGTGTGACTTAAGGGCAAGTATCAATCTGATGTCTTCCTCTCTAGTTAAAAAGCTGTGTATAGAAGAAGTAAAACCAGTACATATGTCTTTAGAATTGGTGGACAAGTCAGTGATATGTCCCAGGGGTGTGATTGAGAACCTTCTAGTCAAGGTGGACAAATTCATATTCCCTACAGATTTTGTGGTCTTATATTCAGAGGAGGATGAAGGTGATTCCATTATACTGGGGAGACCATTCTTGGCCACTGCTAGGGCCATTATAGATGTAGAGCAAGGAGACTTGACCCTCAAAATGCATGAAGAAAGCATCACCCAGAATGTATTTCCAGAAACACAGCTCGTTGATGAAACAAAGGAATGCATGGAGATTGACAAGGAAGACTCACAGTGGAAGGAAAGAACCAACAAGACGATCAGTAGTTACCTTCCAAAGCAAGAAATAAATAACACAACAGAACAAAAAAAGAAAGAGATTGTACAGAGTGATGAAGAAATTCAAGAAGACATTGAGGTGCTAGCCACTAAGAAGAAAAGTCCCAAAGTGAAGACCACTTGCAAGAAGAAAGGATCAACAAAAAAGGGGAACAAAAACAAGAACAAAACTAAAACGGGGTGGAAGAACAAAAAGATCCCAACTGAGGGATTCCAAAAAGAGGATAAGGTGCAGTTAATCTATCAACAACTGGGAACAAACCAATAGACTGATGATTACTATACTGTCAGCAAAATACCCTCTCACTGGAGCATGCTGAAATTGAGCATCAAGGCACTAAAAGGAAGATCACAGTCAGGGGAGACAAGCTGAGACATTACAGTCAGCAACTACCCTAATGAGAGGGGCAACGTCAAGCTAGTGACAATAAAAGAGCGCTCCATGAGAGGCAACCCATGATCTAAGATTTTTGTCTTGTCTTTAAAATTCAATAATCAATGATCATTCTAGCATGAATTTGATTCCTCATGAACTTATGTGATAGCTGCATGCACTACTTTGGAGCATATGTTAGATTTCTATGTTTGGTGTGCCTCAAGGCACTCCAAATTGGCTTTTCAAACTCTCTTAGACTATATGCTCAGTCATTGGGAAAAAGTATTAAGTTTGGTGTCTGTATATGCATAAATTTTCCGAGGAACTAACTTCTGTTCATGTAATCAAAGTCATACATGAAAGGATCATACATAGTATTCATTTTAAGAATAAAATGTGCTTTAGGAATTACATGTCAATTGTGATAGACCATGTGCAGTTTATATTGATTCCTTAACAAGGGACAAGTTTGGTGTCCACCAAATCTTGATCCATTATTTAAGGAACACAATG
>NW_015496176.1:9197-11230 GCF_000816755.2 Arachis ipaensis
CTAGAGAAGCGTGCCCCTTGGAAAGCAAAATTTGCATGCATGCACCATTGGACACCGAAAAGCATGCAACCAATGAGAAGAGAATCCTTGTCAAGCTTCAACAACACATGCAGGCCATTCATTTCATGAGTCTTCTACATTGTTCAACTCAATCTTCACCCTTTATTATCATAACCGAACACCCTTCTCTCTTGTGGTCTTATTGAAAAAAATATGGAAGCCTTGTCCATAAATAGCTTTTAACACAACACGGAGTACACATTCATACAAGCTACATTCACTTGAAAACTTTAGCTTCACTCTTCTTCTACTCCATAACACAGCCGACAAAATCCCCTTTCTCTAAACAGCACATAAATTCTCCTTCCCTTTCACAACTAGACCGAACATCACTCCAAACACAACCCTACCTGTCTTTTATTCATACCCAAATTAAATGGCTCCTTCAAGTTCAAGGAGAAGACCAGGAAAGGAACCAATGGTGACCGAACCTCCATCCTATGACACAAAGAGGTTCAAATCCCAATTTCATGAAACCAGATACCAGAGGCTCATGAAAACAAAGCTTATCATTCCTGAAATGGGGTTCGAGCTGAAGGAGGGAGAATATCCCATCATACGATAAATCACCAAGGAAAGAAGATGGGATCTTCTATGCCATCCTCTCACTGAGATTAGTGCTGTTATGATAAGGGAGTTTTACGCCAATACTGTTAAAGAGAGCAAAGATAGCCCCCTTACAAAAGTTATGTCAGAGGTGTTGAGGTAGATTTTAGTCCACCATCAATTACAAGAGCTCTAAAGTTGAGAACCATAACTTATGAGGAGCTTAGCTATGAAGACAGATTGCGTGGTGATAATAACCCTGATGAAATATTGGAAGGATTATGTATTGAAGGAAAAGACTGGGAAAGAGACTCAAAGGGAACCCCAAGTTGTCTGAAGAGATTTGATTTCACACCTGAGGCAAAGGGGTAGTATGAGGTAGTAAGGGGATCAATACTCCCTACTGTGAATACCTCATCGGTCATAATCAAGAGAGGTCTCTTGACATACTGCATCTTACATAGAGGGGAAATCAACCTCACCCAACTTATAGCAGACAGTATCCAGGAGATGGCTAAAGACACATACAAATCGGGTAGGCTTGGGCACCCAGGCACGATTTTGAGATTGCGTAACAAAGCTGGAGTAGTCTTCAAAGATGAAGATACAGAGAAGGTGAGAGGAACCAGAGGAATTACAAAGAGAAAAATGGAGGGTCTTAATGAAGAGGAAGAGGAAGATCAAGAGGAAGAAAGAACTCACCGAAGAAGAAGGTCACAAAAGAGGGACGAACAAGCTCCTGGTGTCATAGACATGAGTCAATTGCAGGAAGCTCTTGAGGAGATATCACAACAAAACGTGAGAGCACAAGAGCAGTATTCAAGGCAACAGGAGCTATATATGCAACAACAAGAGTAATATTTGAAGGATAGAGAGCAAAACGAAGCTTGGCAGCATCGAATGGAGGAAACACAAGCAAGCTGGCATCAACAAATGATGGCTCAGCAACAAGAGTTTCAAGCAAAGATTCTTGAAGGACAAAAGGAACAATTGACCAAATTCCGAGAATCATATGATAAATTGTACTTGAGCCAGGGCAAATATGGGGAATATACTCACAACTTGTATCAGTGGAAGAACGTTCATCATACCATTGGAGAGACTAGACAAGTACAGCGAATNGTTTATATTGATTCCTTAACAAGGGACAAGTTTGGTGTCCACCAAATCTTGATCCATTATTTAAGGAACACAATGGGCTCTTTATGAATAAAGCACATGATAGCTAGTTTATTTGTTCACCACTACACTACCGAGCTCTGTCCTAAACCTCACCACTTTGTTGATTTGATTGAATAGGAAAGAGAAGATTGAGAAGATGACAAGAAAAAGGAGGGCCACGGCGTTGACAAGCCAAGTGAGAAGTGATCACATGTGCCTAGAGAAGCGTGCCCCTTGGAAAGCAAAATTTGCATGCATGCACCATT
>NW_015496176.1:12764-13464 GCF_000816755.2 Arachis ipaensis
GAGCTGTGCCAAGACTTAAGAGACCAACAGAAAGCAAAGACCCAGCATTATACAGAAATGATGTATCAAAGATTGGAGACAACTGGGCTCACAGGTCTCATAGATCCTATCAGGGATAGAAGGTGCCCTAGTGAAGAAGTTCGAGACAATTCCAAGCTTGGGAAAAGAAAGAAGAAGAAGGGATAATCAAGCAAAGGCCAGGAGTATAACAAATAAAAGGTGGTGAAGCTCTTTCATAATTTCAAATTAAATAAGGAAGATGTGTATCTGAAACATGATGTACCTCCAAGTGCGTTCTTTTTGTTCTGCATAATTTTTGCTAGAATAGGCTATCTGCATAATCTTGTTATCTTTCATTAGCTTGAGTACTTTGCTTTGTTCCCTTACTTTTTGAATCAAACAGAGATGTTTGATTTAGAAAAGTAATTGTTCAATGTTACAAAAGTTAGAATAAAAGTTAGTGGTGGTGTGTGTTTGATTCAATTGATAGCTCACAAAATAAATGCTGCATAATGACATGTTCTTTGAAGCCTAAGTTAGTTTGCTGCTATAAAGCCTTGTATTATTGAAAATCCCTTGAAAATGAATCAAAGCAGAAAGAAAAGAAAGAGAAAAGCCAAAAAAGTGGCAAAGAAATAAACAACAAGGCTAGACACCAATAGCTTGGACCCTAGGACACATGCCTGTGGTGTTTTTGTAC
>NW_015496177.1:0-835 GCF_000816755.2 Arachis ipaensis
CCCTAAATGCTTGTGGTGCTTATGTTTCTAAGTGGTAATACTTGAAAACAAAGCATTTAGAGTCGTAGCTTTGTTTTCAATTCATGGGGAAAAGCACCAAAAGGAAGAGCTAAAAAGAGAGTGAAAAGCTTGTTTCAAGGAAGAAATAGAAAGAAAAAGATTTCATAAAATGAGCTAGATAGAAGCATCAATCATTTGAATTTCTTTTGTGATTGTAGCATGCATAGAAAACTAGCTAACCATGAACATCAACTTGCTATTCTTCTCACTTTGATTTGTCAGACTTTATTGCATGATTCTTTTCTTGCTTGAGGACAAGCAAGGTTTAAGTTTGGTGTTGTGATGACTGCGCATCATGTCCTGTTTTTCTATGCTTTTTCATACAAGAAATTAATGATTTGTGCTTGACTACTGAGTGTTTTTGTGCTTAAATAGTATATTTCTTTGATCTTTTGATTTTATAAATGTTGTAGGAAATAAGTGGAAAAAGAAGCAAGAACAAGTACAAAATAAGCTCAAAAGAAGAATTTTGGACACACTTTAGAATTTGAGCATGCTTTGAGCCTTAGGCCATGCTTTTAAAAGCGTGGCCCATGATTAATCAAGGAAGAAGCGCTCTCAGGCCAAGAACGCTACGTTCATTCTGAACGAGCGCCTGCGATACTTTCAAACTTGGGATCAGAAAATTGGCAAGGGACGCGTACGCGTAGGTGTGACATCTGGGACAAAGCAAGCAAACGTGTGGATGGCGTGGAAGTTGGGAGTTGATATTTTGCCATCCACGTGCACGCGTGAGGAGCGTTCTTGGCATGAACGCTACGTTCTCAAGGTGAAC
>NW_015496177.1:2375-3066 GCF_000816755.2 Arachis ipaensis
TTAAAGTTTTAAATTAAATAATATAAAAATAATAATATAGAATAGTCAATAATAATATAAAAATAATAAAATTAAAATAAATATATATCACTTATCTACAAACAATGACAACATGAAAATATTTAAGTTAAAATAAACATATGTTACCTATCTTTAAAAAATATAATCCATAAAATAGTTATCACAATAGTATTTGATCTTCTTTTATCTAACTTAATGTCAAAAAAATAAATATAAAAACACAACTGTTTACAAAAGATGAGTTATATTCAAAAGTCATATATATTTATTTTTGTTTCGAGACATTTTTTTGAAGTGATAAGCCAAAGTACGCATCTATTTTTAAAAAACTTTAATGTGCCTACAAAAAGTGCAAAGAAGAAAAATAATTATGTGCCTACAAAAATAATTAATTTTACTTTATATTCTGCTTACATGATATTATAATTTTTAATTTATTTTTTTCGAAATATTTAAATTATTAGCATTACTAAGATAATATTTTCAAAAATAAATCATTGAATTTATTTTGTATCACTAACATTTAAATTACATATACATTATAGGTACTAAAAGATTATTAAAATGGTAGCATGTTAATTGTAAAATCCGCGAATTTATAAATAATTAGCCAATAAATTAATTATTATTTAAAAAATTAGAAAATTAAATTTTTTAATTTAGAATGGAA
>NW_015496177.1:4669-5040 GCF_000816755.2 Arachis ipaensis
AGATGAGTAACCCCTATCCGAGATATAACATTGAGAATAGATGAGTAATCCCAATGTATGATGAGATTTTGAGGATAAACGAGTAATCCCTATCCGAGTTATGATTTTGTGCATAGATGAGTAATTCCCATTCGATATGAGACTTTGAGGATAGACGAGTAATTCCTATCCGAGATGCGATTTTATGGGTAGACGAGTAATTCCTATATGAAGATAGATGAGTAATTAGTATCTGAGACATAGCTTAGGAGTAGACGAGTAATCCCTACATGATTTATGGTTTGAGGCACCTACCTAAGTAGATGAGTAATACCTATTATGGGTTGGGTGAAACATTGGCATAGAGAGACGAGTAATACCTATTTTATGTT
>NW_015496177.1:11630-13351 GCF_000816755.2 Arachis ipaensis
TATAAATTCCAAAATATCAATGAAACTTAGCTCCAATTAGATGAGCGGGACTAGTGGCTTTTTGCCTCTGAACAGTTTTGGTATCTCACTTTATCCTTTGAAGTTCAGAATGGTTGGCATCTATAGGAACTCAGAATCCAGATAGTGTTATTGATTCTCCTAGTTCAGTATGTTGATTCTTGAACATAGCTACTTTATGATTCTTGGCCGTGGCCCTAAGCACTTTGTTTTCCAGTATTACCACCGGATACATAAATGCTACAGACACATAACTGGGTGAACCTTTTTAGATTGTGACTCAGCTTTGCTAGAGTCCCCAATTAGAAGTGTCCAGGGTTCTTAAGCACACTTTTTTTGCTTTGGATCATGACTTTAACCGCTCAGTCTCAAGCTTTTCACTTGACACCTTCACGCCACAAGCACATGGTTAGGGACAACTTGGTTTAGCCGCTTAGGCCGGGATTTTTTTCCTTTGGGCCCTCCTATCCATTAATGCTCAAAGCCTTGGATCCTTTTTATTACCCTTGCCTTTTGGTTGAAAGGGTTATTGGCTTTTTGCTCTTCCCTTTTGGTTTAAAGAGCTATTGGCTTTTTCTGCTTGCTTTTCTTTTTTCTTTCTTTTATTTTTTTCGCAAGCTTTGTTCTTCACTGCTTTTTCTTGCTTCAAGAATCAATTTTATGATTTTTTAGATTATCAATAACATTTCTCCTTTTTCGTTATTCTTTCAAGAGCCAACAATTTTAACATTCATAAACAACAAATTCAAAAGACATATGTACTATTCAAGCATTCATTCAGAAAGCATAAAGTATTGTCACCACATCAAAATAATTAAACTAATCTCAATGATGAATTCGAAATTCATGTACTTCTTGTTCTTTTGTAATTAAAGCATTTTTCATTTAAGAAAGGTGATGGATTCATAGGACATTCATAGATTTAAGACATAGACACTTGAACACTAATGATCATGTAATAAAGACACAAACATGAATAAACATAGAGCATAGTAAACGAAAAACAGAAAAATAAAGAACAAGGAAATTAAAGAATGGTTCCACCTTAGTGATGGCGGCTAGTTCTTCCTCTTGAAGATCTTATGGAGTGCTTTAGCTCCTCAATGTCTCTTCCTTGCCTTTGTTGCTCTTCCCTCATAGCTCTTTGATCTTCTCGAATTTCGTGGAGGAGGATAGAATGCTCTTGGTGCTCCACCCTTAGTTGTCCTATGTTGGAACTCAATTCTCCTAGGGAGGTGTTAATTTGCTCCCAATAGTTTTGTGGAGGAAAGTGCATCCCTTGAGACATCTCAGGGATTTCATGATGAGGAATTTCCTCATGCTCTTGTTGAGGTCTATGAGTGGGCTCTCTTGTTTGCTCCATCCTTTTCTTAGTGATGGGTTTATGAGATGAATCTCTCCATCTCCCATGACTTGGATGTGGAAGCAATTGTCTTTCCTTTCCTCTTTCTAGAGGTTTCTCCGGCCTTTGGTGCAATTAATGGTTATGAAAAAATAAAAAGCAATGCTTTTACCACACCAAACTTAAAAGGTTTGCTCGTCCTCGAGCAAAAGAAGAAAGAAAGTAGTAGAAGAAGAAGAAAATAGAGGAGATGGAGGGAGATATGTGGTTCGGCCAAGGAGTAGAAGTAGTGGTTGTAATGTGTGAAAATGAAGGAGTGGTGAGGGGTTTATATAGGGGTAGGGGGAGGTGATTGGTGAAG
>NW_015496178.1:0-369 GCF_000816755.2 Arachis ipaensis
CTTCAATTCTCCAATCCAAGATCCAAGACAAAAGTAAAATGAAATTGCAAGTAAAAGAAAACAAAGAAATTCAAGTTCACTTAGTAACAAAAGCTTCCCAAAAACTATTATGAAAATTCTAAAAGGAAAACTCCCTTAATAACTTGAATTCTATCCTATTTATACACTTTCCAAAATGATCTTCAAGCCTTGAGTTGGGCCTTTGTTCTTGGTGGAATTGGATTGAAAGAGGCCTTGGTTGATTGCTCTTGAAGTTTGAAGAAGAACCGAAGTGAACCAATTGAACCAGTTTTTGAAGTTGGCTAAGTTGGTCCCAACGTTAGGGCCAAAGTTAGGGGTCTAACTTTGCCCCTAACTTTTCATGGCAGC
>NW_015496178.1:2793-2944 GCF_000816755.2 Arachis ipaensis
CTTGACTCGAATTCATTTTGTTTGTTTATTATTCTTAGCTCTCTTTCTTCTTGTGCTTGTTGGTTTTGCATGTACAAAGAATGATATTCCTCTTGCCTTGCTTGGATTCTTGTGTATTGTTGAGATAACCTCCCTATTGCTTCTTGCATTT
>NW_015496178.1:4321-5237 GCF_000816755.2 Arachis ipaensis
GAGTTTCTTCCTCCAATTAGTGAAGTTTAAATATTCATAAGAATTGTTTTCATCATACTTTCTTTTTCTCTCTTTTTTTTTCATGAAGAATTAATTGTATCCTTGAATTGGTGCATCAAGGTTTGATGAACACCAAACTTGTTTCTTGTCAAACGGTTCATCACAATTAATGCCTTCATTATAAAAAAAATTCTATTTATAAGGTTTTGAAAAATAACAAATGTATGATTATTGATGCATGAATTTCAGATTTTCATGAAGCTATGTGGACACCAAACTTAGTGTTCAGCCATATGCTCTATCAAAATATTTTAAACATGTGAAACAAAATCCTTTGTAATATTTGGTTGAGTGTGCTTGAAGACACACCAAACTTAGCATATGTTTCAAAATAGTGCATGCAATAAATGGACATGTTCATGAAAAGAGAAAAGAATTCATGCATCACGTGATCATACTTTATTGAATGTAAAATGACATAAATCTTAAAGCATGGGTTGCCTCCCATGGAGCGCTCTTTTATTGTCACTAGCTTGACATTGAGGCTTTCTTTTATGGTGGCTGGTGCTTGTAGGGCCTCAACTTGTCTCCTCTGACCGTGATCCTCTTCTTTGTTTTCTGGTGTTCAATCTCAGCGTGCTCTAATGACAGTATGTTGCTGACCGTGTAGTAGTCCTCGGTTTGTTGATTTGCCCCCAGCTGTTGATAAATCAGTTGCACTTTGTCACCTTTAGAAAGCCCCTCTGTTGGAATCTTTCTATTCTTCAAGCCCCTTTTTGCTTTGTTCCTGCGCTTCATCTTTCCTTTTGTTGATCTTTCTTTTCTGGCTGTAGGTTTTCCTTGGGGACCTCTCTTCTCAGTGGTCAGTACTTTAACATCTTTTTGGGCTTTTTCATCAGTCTGCACAGTCCTTAGC
>NW_015496178.1:8900-13345 GCF_000816755.2 Arachis ipaensis
CGGTTTTTGAAGTTGGCTAAGTTGGTCCCAACGTTAGGGCCAAAGTTAGGGGTCTAACTTTGCCCCTAACTTTTCATGGCAACAACCATGATTTCCTGGTGTGGACGCTGGTGCCAACGTTAGGGGTCTAACTTTGACCCTAACGTTGGCCTTGCTTAGTGCTAGTGGCGCCAACGTTAGCCTCCAAGTTAGGGGGCTAACGTTGGCGCAAACGTTGGTACCCTTCCCTTTGTGGTTCAAGTGCCAACGTTAGCCTCCAAGTTAGGGGGCTAACGTTGGCGCAAACGTTGGCCTTCCCCCTTTGTGTTTTAAGTGCCAACGTTAGCCTCCAAGTTAGGGGGCTAACGTTGGCGCAAACGTTGGTGCCCAGGGGAGAAACTCTCAGGTTCCAACGTTAGCCTCCAAGTTAGGGGGCTAACGTTGGAGCTAACGTTGGCCACTTCCTTGCAATGTCATGTGCCAACGTTAGCCTCCAAGTTAGGGGACGTTGGCTCAAACGTGGGGAGCCCAGGGAGTGATTTTCATGCCCAACGTTAGCCTCCAAGTTAGGGGGCTAACGTTGGGGCTAACTTCATGCAACCCGGTTCAATTTTACTTATTCCATTCTTCACTTCTAGCCATTCCTCTTTGCTTCAACCTTTCTCCAAGCTTTCTTCACCTATCATAAATCAACCAAACTCATCAAAGCTATGCTCAAAATCATGAGATATTCAATCTTTCACAATATGCAACAAATATAGCACAAAACCTCATGAAATGGCATGAATTCATATATGGTTGGTTCAATCAAGGGAAACATGGAAATCTACTCAATTAGCTTGCTTGTAGCTCAAGAAAGTGCATAATTCTAATGAAAACAAAAGAAAAAGACTAGCTAAAATGGGCTAGGATGACTTGTCATCAAGGAGAGATAAGAGTTCATGAAATCCTTGCAAAAGATATTCAAAAGCTGGCTGAGAAGAATTCGGCCGGATCTTGGTTGTACTATCCGAGCACTATTTGGAGGTTGTGTACAAAGGCCAAAGTTCCAATGGAAGAGGAGAATCCAATGTGGTTAAGCCAAGGCATGCCCATAACCATTGAACGAATGATGATGCCCCTTGAAGCATTCTATCTGTTCTAAGTTGTCTTTGCATCTTGAAGTAGTTCTTTTTAATTAAAAGTCTTTGCATTATGTTTGTTTCTTTTAAAATAAGTAGGCTAGTTTATGTGTGTGCTTGTGTGTTTACTTTCACTTGACAAGAAGCATGTGTTATCCCCTGCATCTTTAAGTTTAATAAAAGAAAAGTTTGAATGTGAAGCAAGATGATCTCTGTTAGATAGAAGTAGAATAAAAGTAAGTGGTGGTATGTGTGTGGTTGTATAATAGCTCACTTTTAGTGAATAAAGAGCTAAGATATCTCATTCTAAGTAAAGAGTGGCCTACTGTCTATGAATCTCAATTAAATAAAAAAAATTCCTTGGTTAGAAAGAAAAACAAAAAGAAAGAAAGAAAAGAGATAGCCAAAAAGTGGCAGAACAAAAGGAAACAAAAAGAAACAAAGCTGGACACCAATAGCTTGAACTTTAAAATATATGCCTGTGGTGTCTTTGTACTAGGATCTGCTTGGATTAGTAAGCTCTTAGAAGTGCATCAACACTCGGTGACTTGGGTTAACTAATCCGGGATCATCAGCTGAAAGTCCACTATCAAGAGCAACCTAACTACAAGGCATTTAGTAACCTAAAGAGGTGCTGGGCATCAATGTTTTAAGAAGGAATGTGAGCCAAGTGTCTAAGGTGAATAATGTGTCAAGTATAAAGAAAAGAAAATGAACTTGCTACACATGAAGGGAAGGAGAATTCACTTCTCTTCCTCTCAGTTTTATTGCTTTCAATTTCAATTACAATTGTCTTGGATCTTGGGTTGAAGAATTGAAGAAATTCTGTTTCAATCTCATCCTTGGATCTCTCTGTTTATTTACTGCTTAATTGAATTTCAATTTCGGTTAATTGTTCTTCATCTATTTTCCTTGCAATTTACAATTCCCTTGCAATTGTTCTTGTTGGATCTAGGAAGGCATTGAGATCTAGACCTGGTTTTCTAGTCTCTGGGTCCTGAGATCTAATTTCCCAATTTTACATTCTCTGTTACTGTTTTCCATGTTCATTTACTTTTCTGCTCTGAGATCCAAATTGATCCCACTCCTCTTCTACTTCTCTACTTGATGCAATTTGCTTTTCCTTGTTTAAATTCTGCAAATCCAATCCCCAATCTCCTTTACATTTCAAGCCATTTACATTTCTTGCACTTTAAGATTCTGCAATTTACATTTCTTGCAATCTAAGTTTCTGCAATTTATGTTACTTGCACTTTAAGATTCAGCAATTTAATTCTTGTTCTCTTTAATTTCATGCCTATCACCCGTTCCCTTTACTTTCCTTGTAATTTAAATTCTGCAAATCACCAATCAATCAACCAAATCTTGATTCCCTTGACTAAATCAACCACTAAACTAAAATTTCTCAATCCTTCAATCCCTGTGGGATCGACCTCACTCCCGTGAGTTTTTATTACTTGATGCGACCCGGTACACTTGCCGGTTAGATTTGTGTGTTTTGGGAGAAATTCATTTTTCCAACAAAATACTCATCAGGTGTCCTCCTCGGGATTGCGTCATTTAAAGAACGAGGGTCAGCACAACGTAAAAAAAAAAAAAACCCAGAAAAAAAAACCAGAGGAGCCTGCCGAAGATGAGGCCATTACGGCTCGCCTTTAGGGGTCCTCCTCAGGATAGCGTCATTTAAAGAACGAGGGTCAGCCCAACGTAAATAAAAAAAACCCAGAAAAAAAAACCAGAGGAGCCTGCCGAAGATGAGGCCATTACGGCTCGCCTTTAGGTGTCCTTCTCGGGATAGCGTCATTTAAAGAACGAGGGTCAGCACAACGTAAAAAAAAAAATCCAGAGTAGCCTGCCGAAGATGAGTCCATTACGGCTTGCCTTTAGGTGTCCTCCTCGGGATAGCGTCATTTAAAGAACGAGGGTCAGCCCAACGTAAATAAAAAAAATCCAGAGTAGCCTCCCGAAGATGAGGACATTACGGCTTGCCTTTAGGTGTCCTACTCGGGACAACGTCATTTAAAGAACAATGGTCAGCACAACGTTAAAAAAAAAAACCAGAAAAAAACCAGAGGAGCCTGCCGAAGATGAGGCCATTACGGCTCGCCTTTAGGTGTCCTCCTCAGGATAGCGTCATTNTTACGGCTCGCCTTTAGGTGTCCTCCTCAAGATAGCGTCATTTAAAGAACGAGGGTCAGCACAACGTAAAAAAAAAAAATCTAGAGTAGCCTGCAGAAGATGAGGCCATTACGGCTTGCCTTTAGGTGTCCTACTCGGGACAGCGTCATTTAAAGAACGATGGTCAGCACAACGTTAAAAAAATAAAAAAAATAAAAAAAACCCAGAAAAAAAAACCAGAGGAGCCTGCCGAAGATGAGGCCATTACGGTTCGCCTATAGGTGTCCTCCTCGGGATAGCGTCATTTAAAGAATGAGGGTCAACACCACGTAAAAAAAAAATCCAGAGTAGCCTGCCGAATATGAGGCCATTACGGCTTGCCTTTAGGTGTCCTCCTCGGGATAGCGTCATTTAAAGAATGAGGGTCAACACCACGTAAAAAAAAAATCCAGAGTAGCCTGCCGAAGATGAGGACATTACGGCTTGCCTTTAGGTGTCCTCCTCGGGATAGCGTCATTTAAAGAACGAGGGTCAGCACAACATAAAAAAAAAAATCCAGAGTAGCCTGCCGAAGATGAGGACATTACGGCTTGCCTTTAGGTGTCCTACTCGGGATAGCGTCATTTAAAGAACGAAGGTCAGTGCAACGTAAAAAAAAAAACTGCAAAGAAAAACCGAAAATAAAAACCAGAGGAGCCTGCCGAAGATGAGGCCGTTACGGTTCGCCTTTAGGTGTCCTCCTCAGGATAGCGTCATTTAAAGAACGAGGGTCAGCACAACGTAAAAAAAAAACCAGTAAAATAAACCAGAGGAACCTGCCAAAGATGAGGCCATTACGGGTCGCCTTTATGTGTCCTCCTTGGGATAGCTTCATTTAAAGAACGAGGGTCATCACAAAGTAAAAAAAAAAATTGGAAAAAAAAAATCGGAGGAGCCTGCCGTAGATGAGTCCATTATGGCTCACCTTTAGGTGTCCTCCTCGGGATAGCTGATGACATGTCACCATGTCATGTTTTTCTATGCTTTTTCCTTTGTTTTCAATAGGTTTTATGCACTTTCTCGAGCCATAAGCAAGCCAATTGGGTAGATTTTCATGTTTCCTTTGATTTAATCAACCATGTATGAATTCATGCTATTTCATGAGGATTTATGCTATAATTGTCACATATTATGAAAGAATGAATATCTCATGATTTTGAGCATAACTTTGATGTGTTTGGTTGATTA
>NW_015496179.1:0-707 GCF_000816755.2 Arachis ipaensis
TGATAGAACCGATGAAGATGCATTCAAGGTATCTGACCACCTCTCTTGATTTTTTACTCCATGCTATAATACTACATAGTTAATTACTTAATTATATTGGTTGACCACAATGTGATGTTTTGGGACAATTTGAACTAACTTAAATGAGAAAACAGAAATTGAGAGACAGAGGACAAGGTCTTGGAATTCTTGTCTCAAAATTTCCGGAAGACACTAATGCATCGTACTCTTTACAGAACCTAATGAGGCAAGTATATAATTTTCTCCTTTTTGTGCATAAACCCTGGTGTCTTAGCTAGCCAAGGGTCCTACTTGTTTTCTTCTTGGACTAATTCAAACAACTTTGCCATTCAGAAACTCGTCATGTACAAAGCAGTCATTCAGAAACTCATCATGTACAAAGCAGCGGCTGCAATAACAGCAGCAGCAACCCCAGCTGTGGAAGGATCAAAACAAGAACAAAAATGCTCTTCAACAACAGTCTCTAAAATAATGTATCTTTATTTGTTTTTGGATTTCTTAATGTAGATTACTTGAATTTTCCCGAGTTTTTTGGGAACAAAGAGAGCTATTTGCGGATTGTGATATTGACTGTCTCTAAAAAGAGTTTTCAATTTTCTTGTGCTAGTTTATTTTTGTATTTTTATATAAAGTTTATTTTAATAACATGATTTAGTTTTTGCATAATGATTGGTTATTTAATGTTG
>NW_015496179.1:9592-11230 GCF_000816755.2 Arachis ipaensis
AAGGAAAAACTATAAAGTGCAGAAAAGTAAAATAGCAAGAAAAGTAAATGTAAGAACTAAAAATAAAATGAACATTGGGATTAAGAGGTATTGCAATCCTCAGGATCAAGTTCATTCTCATCTCTTCCTCAATCAATGCATTCATTGATCTCCTTGGCAATCTTAAGTGATTGAATTACAATTTCTTGTAATTCAATCTCTCAAATCTTAATCAATAGCCAATTCCTTGGTCAATTGCTCATGAGAAGAGATGAAGTATGGTCACTGATTATACCACATGCATTTCCCAAATCAAGTATTGAGAGGATTATAGTCACATATCAATCCAAACCCAATTTGGTCCAGCATGAGAAAGCATTTCTAGCATGATCTCTTCATTCCTCATTCAAGGTTCAGAAGAGATCCAAGTATGAATAGTTTTTTTTCCAAGATAACTAACCAATTGGATGAAGATCGAAAGCTCTCTAGTAAAATCAAGAAGAAAGAAAGAAGAAGAAGAATAAGAACTACACTTAATCCATTGAATCACAATAGAGCTCTCTAATCCAATGTAAAGAGTTAGTTGATCATTGCTCTACAAAAATAGAAAAGAAAGAAAGTGAAGAAAAATAAAGATGAAGATTCAAACTGAAATTGAGAATTCAACATTCAGAAATGAAAATTACAACTAAAAGAAAGAGAAGAAAATGTGTATGAGGGGAGGGAGTCCGAAGACCCCTCTTCAATCCCCCCTTCCAGAATTTCCAAGATGTTTTCAATGGAAGGACTAAGGCCTTTATATAGGCTCTCCTAAATTACAAAATGAAATTAAAAGCAAATTACAATTAAATGAAAATTCCTATTCTAGATGCTTCTTGTGGCCTTGATTGGTTGACGATTGTGGGCTTGGTTGCTTGAGTTTGAAGTGGACTTGGGAGAGAAGTGAGTTAAGTTGAGGTCCAGGTGCTAAAGTTAGTGCTAAAGTTAGCCACACTAACGTTACAAGTGTGGCGTTAGTGCTAAAGTTATTGTGGCTAACGTTGCACTTGCTGCCCAGTTGGTGTTTCTTTGGGGCTTAAAAGATGCCTTTTCTTTGTGCTCCAATTTCATAACCACTATAGAGTATTATATATCGTTGGAAATCTCTGAATGTCAGCTTTCTAACGCAACTGGAATCACCTCAATTGGACCTCTGTAGCTCAAGTTATGCTCCTTTGAAGTGGACATGGTCGCTGGCATAGTTGCTAGCGTTAATGGAAAACTTGAGTGCCAATAATGCTAGCGATCAGGGCTTCATTATTGCCAGTTTCTGAAGCTCAAACTTAGTGTCCACCCCATACTATTATATATTGTTGGAAATCCCTGGGTGTCTACTTTCTAATGCCTTTAGAAGCGCATCATTTGGAGCTCTACAACTCGAGTTATATTTCTTGGAAGGTGAAGAGGTCAGTTGGCCTTAATACAGGTTGATACGATGTTCATCATTGCACTTTCGGGGCAGGTTTTCTCCCTCAAATTTAGTGTTAACCATATAGTTCCATATATGCTTGGAAAGCTCTGGAATCCTACTTTACAATTCCACTGGAATCACCTCATTTGGAGCTTTGTGGCTCAAGTTATGCGTGTTTGAAGAAGGCATGGTCAGGCTGCCAGGTGCCA
>NW_015496179.1:12085-13337 GCF_000816755.2 Arachis ipaensis
TAAGCTAAGTGCTCTGTAAGGGGGCAACTTTTTAGAATAAGCTTTCAGCCAACACTCCCGAACCAGTTGGTTCAAGGTGCTAGGTGTTGAAGCACCCCTAAGGACTTACTTGCCCAAGTCTCTCCCCCATACATACACACCACAGGCATATGGTTTATTTATTTTCTTTTCTTGAGACCTTGGTGTCCAACACCTCTTTGGTTTACTAAATGCTCTGTAGTGAGGGTTACTCTTGATAGTGGACTTTCAGCTGATAATCCCGGGTTAGTTAACCCAAGTTACTAAGTGATAAAGCACCCCAAAGAGCTTATTTATCCAAGTAGATCCCTCACACAGGAGCACCACAGACACATGCTTCAAGATTAAAACCATTGGTGCCTAGCCTTATTGCTTTACTTTTTTTCTTTTATTCTTCCACTTTCATTGTTCTTTCCCTCTTTCTTATTAGGATCTTTTTATTTAGCTAGTCTCATGGGGTGTGTCTCAAGCATAGTATTCATGACAGATAGTTGTCTTCCCACCCTTGTGGTTGAACCAACTTAGCTAATTTATGACCACACCACAAACTCAGAAACTTACTCCATAGTATGAACTCTACTCTGGTCTTTTATAAAACACTAATTCTCTTTTCATTTGATTCAAAAGGGACAAGTATACTAGTAAGCAGAGTAAGGATGCAGTAATGACATTCAGACTAGAAAACACAGCCTTAATCAATAAAAAGTTTAAAAGACAGAATTGACATGCTTATTCACAAGGAGAAAGCACACATACGTACAAAGAACATAGAAGACAATCATGCAAATTAAAGTGCTGGAAATAAGTAAGAGGAGAAAGGAACTTTACCACCTTGTATTTTATCTTCATTGTTGTTGCCCTTTTCCTCCTATTCTTCCCCTTCCTACACCAGACATAGAATGATTGCTTATACTCAAGCAACAATCAAAACAGTGGTGACGGGAGTTATGATGGATCATGAATGTCTTAAAATAAAGTGTGAGTATGCATGTGTTTCAGCAAGCAAGATTATGGATCACAACAAAAGCACAAGAAGTAAAACAGAGACAATGTGATTGCATTAATAAATGGTGTTAGCATGGTACTTTGCATGAAAGTTAAGTGGCAACACCAAACTTAGTGTGCCACTATCAATTTAGAATGTTGCAAGTATCCAGTGAAGATTGAAAATCAAATTGTTGCATGGCAACACCAAACTTAGAGTGCAATCATATGCCAAATTATTGAAAGTAAA
>NW_015496180.1:0-143 GCF_000816755.2 Arachis ipaensis
ACCATTATTAAAGCCTTGTTGAGGCCTTTGATCCTTCCAAGAGAGATTTGGATGATTTCTCTATGATGGATTATAGGTGTTTCCATAAGGTTCACCTAAGTAGTTCACCTCTGCTATTGCAGGGTTCTCAGGATCATAAGCTT
>NW_015496180.1:7565-7802 GCF_000816755.2 Arachis ipaensis
ATTCGATCTGAAAGAAGACGAATATCTGGAGATCCAGGAGCAAATTTGAATCAGGAACTGGGAGGTCCTAGCTAATCCTGAAACGAAAGTGGGAAGGAATATGGTCCCGGAGTTCTATGCTAATATGTGGCAGACAGACAAGCAAAAACTATCTGGAACTGCTTTCTATGAATACCGGACCGTGGTCAGAGGAAAGATTGTTCATACCAACCCTGACAAGATCAGGGAGATCTTAAA
>NW_015496180.1:8622-10264 GCF_000816755.2 Arachis ipaensis
ACATGTTATTGATAATCTGAAAAATCATAAAAATGATTCTTGAAGCAAGAAAAAGCAGCAAAGAACAAAGCTGGCAGAAAATATATATATATAGAAAGAAAAAGAGAAAGCAAGCAGAAAAAGCCAATAGCCCTTTAAACCAAAAGGCAAGGGTAATAAAAAGGATCCCAAGGCTCTGAGCATCAGTTGATAGGAGGGCCTAAGGGAATAAAATCCTGGCCTAAGCGGCTAAACCAAGCTGTCCCTAACCATGTGCTTGTGGCGTGAAGGGGTCAAGTGAAAACTTGAGACTGAGCGGTTAAAGTCAAGGTCCAAAGCAAAAAGAAGAGTGTGCTTAAGAACTCTGGACACCTCTAATTGGGGACTTTAGCAAAGCTGAGTCATAATCTAAAAGGTTCACCCATTTATGTGTCTGTGGCATTTATGTATCCGGGAGTAATACTGGAAAACAAAGTGCTTAGGGCCACGGCCAAGACTGATAAAATAGCTGTGTTCAAGAATCATCATACTGAAATAGGAGAATCAATAACACTATCTAAATTCTAGGTTCCTATAGATGCCAATCACTCTAAGCTTCAATGGATAAAGTGAGATGCCAAAACTGTTCGGAAGCAAAAAAAAAGCTACTAGTCCTGCTCATCTAATTAGAATCTGAGCTTCACTCAAAAACTCTGAGATATTATTGCTTCTCAACCTATTAGTCTTCTATTTTATTTATCTAGTTGCTTGAGGACAAGCAACAGTTTAAGTTTGGTGTTGTGATGAGCGGATATTTTATACGCTTTTTGGGGTTATTTTCATATAGTTTTTAGTATGTTCTAGTTAGTTTTTAGTTTATTTTCATTAGTTTTTAGGAAAAATTCATATTTCTGGACTTTACTATGAGTTGTGTGTTTTTCTGTAATTTCAGGTATTTTCTGGCTGAAATTGAGGGAGCTGAGCAAAAATATGATTCAGGCTGAAAAAGGACTGCTGATGCTGTTGGATTCTGACCTCCCTGCACTCAAAATGGCATTTCTGGAGCTACAGAACCCCAAATGGCGCGCTTCCAATTGTGTTGGAAAGTGGACATCCAGAGCTTTCCAGAAATATATAATAGTCCATACTTTGCTCAAGGATAGATGATGTAAACTGCTGTTCAACGCCAGCTCTCTGCCCAATTCTGGCGTCCAGCGCCAGAAACAAGCTGCAAGTTGGAGTTCAACGCCAGAAAAGGATCCAAAGCTGGCGTTGAACGCCCAAAACAGCCCCAGGCACGTGAAAGCTTTAGTCTCAGCCCCAGCACACACCAAGTGGGCCCCAGAAGTAGATTTCTGCACTATCTGTTCTAGTTTACTCATTTTCTATAAACCTAGGTTACTAGTTTAGTATTTAAACAACTTTTGGGGATTTATTTTGTATCTCATGACATTTTAGATCTGAACTTTGTAACTTTTGACGGCATGAGTCTCTAAACTCCATTGTTGGGGGTGAGGATCTCTGTTGTGTCTCGATGAATTAATGCAAGTATTTCTGTTTTCCGTTCAAACATGCGTGTTCCTATCTAAGATATCCATTCGCACCTCATTATGGAGAAGGTGATGATCCATGACACTCATCACCTTCCTCACTCCATGAACGTGTATCTGACAGTCACTTCCGT
>NW_015496180.1:11062-11473 GCF_000816755.2 Arachis ipaensis
AACAATCATAAACATATATGTACTCAACCATGAATCAATATTTATCACAGTGGTGCACGAAATTGTGATCTCAGGCAACAGTGCCAAAAACTCTGTGCGCATGTCTTAATAAATCTTTTTTAATTCACAACTTCGATACAACTAACCAGCAAGTGCACTGGGTCGTCCAAGTAATAAACCTTACGTGAGTAAGGGTCGATCCCACGGAGATTGTTGGTATGAAGCAAGCTATGGTCATCTTGTAGATCTCAGTCAGGCGGATATAAAATAGTTATGGAGTTTTCGAAAATTTATAATAAATAAATAGAAAATAAAGGTAGAAACACTTACGTATATCATTGGTGAGAATTTCAGATAAGCGTATGGAGATGCTTTCGTTCCTCTGAACTTCTGCTTTCCTGCTGTCTTCAT
>NW_015496180.1:13018-13309 GCF_000816755.2 Arachis ipaensis
GGTTAGGGACAGCTTGGTTTAGCCGCTTAGGCCAGGATTTTATTCCTTTAGGCCCTCCTATCCACTGATGCACAAAGCCTTCGGATCCTTTTTATTACCGTTGCCTTTTGGTTTTAAGGGCTATTGGCTTTTTGCTCTTGCCTCTTGGTTTTAAGAGCTTTTGGCTTTTTCTGCTTGCTTTTTCTCTCTTTTTTCTATTTTTTTTCGCTATTTCTTTTTTTTTTCTGCAAGCTTTGTTCTTTGCTGCTTTTTCTTGCTTCAAGAATTATTTTTATGATTTTTCAGATTATC
>NW_015496181.1:0-1349 GCF_000816755.2 Arachis ipaensis
GCGCGCGTTGCAACGTTGGCTGGGGGCGTTGCAGCGGAGGCAGGTCGCGTTGCAACGGATGCTGGTGACGTTGCAACGTTGCCTGGGGGCGTTGCAACGTTGGCTGGGGGCGTTGCAACGGAGGCAGGGCGCGTTGCAACGTTGGCTGGTGACGTTGCAACGGAGGTAGGTCGCTTTGCAACGGATGCTGGGATCGTTGCAACGGAAGCTGGGGGCATTGCAACGTTGGCTGGGGGCGTTGCAACGGATGCTGGTGACGTTGCAACGGAGGCAGGGCGCGTTGCAACGTTGGCTGGGGGCGTTGCAACGGATGCTGGTGACGTTGCAACGGAGGCAGGGCGCTTTGCCACGTTGGCTGGGGGCGTCGCAACGGAGGCAGGTCGCGTTGCCACGGTTGCTGGTGACGTTGCAACGGAGGCAGGGTGCGTTGCAACGTTGGCTGGGGGCGTTGCAACGGATGCTGGGGGCGTTGCAACGGACGCTGGGCGCGTTGCAACGTTGGTTGGGGGCAGTGCAACGGATGCTGGGGTCGGTGCAACGTTGGCCGTGCGCGTTGCAACGGAGGCAGGGCGCGTTGCAACGTTGGCTGGGGGCGTCGCAACGGAGGCAGGTCGCGTTGCCACGGTTGCTGGTGACGTTGCAACGGAGGCAGGGCGCGTTGCAACGTTGGCTGGGCGCGTTGCAACGGAGGCAGGGGGCGTTGCAACGGATGCTGGGGACGGTGCAACGTTGGCTGGGCGCGTTGCAACGGAGGCAGGGTGCGTTGCAACGGATGCTGGGTTAGGTGCATCGTTGGCTGGTTTCGTTGCAACGGAGGCACACGCCGTTGCAACGATGGCTCGGAGCGTTGCAACGAAGGAGCCAAATTTTCATATCTCATAATTGGCTCGTGCATTTTTTCTAAAATTTTGAGGGAACCTTGGTAATATTATGTGAAGGCTGCACAAGAAAATCCAGGTCAAAAATCGCACGTTTCCTCCGTTTTTCATTTTTTTTGAATTTCCGGCATTCCGGGCGGTAAAAAAATCGGCAAAAAAAATCGACAAGGTGTAAATTCACCAAATTTGGGGGATGGAAAGATCTTATTTTTCTAGAGGTTGTTGCAAAAAACGGCGTCAAAATTCGACCTCTA
The DNA here is from genome assembly GCF_000816755.2 of Arachis ipaensis. Lineage (NCBI taxonomy): Eukaryota > Viridiplantae > Streptophyta > Magnoliopsida > Fabales > Fabaceae > Arachis > Arachis ipaensis. Next base: position 1,133 of record NW_015496181.1, read on the forward strand.
GAGCACTTTCCTTGAGTATGTCTCCTCACGGAAAAGGACGTCTACCCGTGGCACTTTGGTAATGGCTCGGCAGCCTATTATAGGGGGGAGGGGTGTCATGCTGCTGAAACTCGAGTGGCCCAAAGGCTTGCTGGGTGCAATGCCAGCAAGATGCACGTTGCCTTGCCATCCCCTAGGCACACTAGCAAGCACGTTGTGGTTGTGGTGTGCCACCGGG
>NW_015496181.1:9193-9356 GCF_000816755.2 Arachis ipaensis
GCGACGGGGTATTGTAAGTGGCAGAGTGGCCTTGCTGCCACGATCCACTGAGATTCAGCCCTTGTCGCTTCGATTCGTCCCATCCCCCTGAAAAATTTCACAAGTTAAAGAATCCTCGAGGCCATAAATAGTCCCTAGGAGAAGCCGAGGTTTTTCGAGGCAG
>NW_015496181.1:10766-11433 GCF_000816755.2 Arachis ipaensis
CTTTGCCACGTTGGCTGGGGGCGTCGCAACGGAGGCAGGTCGCGTTGCCACGGTTGCTGGTGACGTTGCAACGGAGGCAGGACGCGTTGCAACGTTGGCTGGGGGCGTTGCAACGGAGGCAGGTCGTGTTGCCACGGTTGCTGGTGACGTTGCAACGGAGGCAGGGCACGTTGCAACGGATGCTGGTGACGTTGCAACGGATGCTGGTGACGTTGCAACGGAGGCAGGGCGCGTTGCAACGTTGGCTGGGAGCGTTGCAACGGAGGCAGGGCGCTTTGCAACGTTGGCCGGGGGCGTCGCAACGGAGGCAGGTCGCGTTGCCACGGTTGCTGGTGACGTTGCAACGGAGGCAGGGCGCGTTGCAACGTTGGCTGGGGGCGTTGCAATGGATGCTGGGGGCGTTGCAACGGATGCTGGGGGCGTTGCAACGGATGCTGGGGGCAGTGCAACGGATGCTGGGGTCGGTGCAACGTTGGCCGTGCGCGTTGCAACGGAGGCAGGGCGCGTTGCAACGGCTGGGGGCAGTGCTGGGGTCGGTGCAACGTTGGCCGTGCGCGTTGCAACGGAGGCAGGGCGCGTTGCAACGGATGCTGGTGACGTTGCAACGGAGGCAGGGCGCGTTGCAACGTTGGCTGGGAGCGTTGCAACGGAGGCAACGGAGGCAGGG
>NW_015496181.1:12453-13231 GCF_000816755.2 Arachis ipaensis
TGCTGAAACTCGAGTTGCCCAAAGGCTTGCTGGGCGCAATGCCAGCAAGATGCACGTTGCCTTGCCATCCCCTAGGCACACTAGCAAGCACGTTGTGGTTGTGGTGTGCCGCCGGGCTCCCCCGCCCCCCACGGAGGCACCCGCTGTTGCAACGATGGCTCGGAGCGTTGCAACGGAGGAGCCAAATTTTCATATCTCAGAATTAGCTCGTGCATTTTTCGTGAAATTTTGAGGAAACCTTGGTAATATTATGTGAAGGCTGCACAAAAAAATCCAGGTCAAAAATCGCAGGTTTGCTCCGTTTTTCATTTTTTTGAATTTCCGGCATTCCGGACGGTAAAAAAATCGTCAAAAAAAATCCACACGGTGTAAATTCACCGAATTTGGAGGATGGAAAGATCTTATTTTTCTAGAGGTTGTTGCAAAAAACGGCGTCAAAATTCGACCTCTAGAGCACTTTCCTTGAGTATGTCTCCTCACGGAAAAGAATGTCTACCCGTGGCACTTTGGTAATGGCTCGGCAGCCTATTATAAGGGGGAGGGGTGTCGTGCTGCTGAAACTCGAGTTGCCCAAAGGCTTGCTGGGCGCAATGCCAGCAAGATGCACGTTGCCTNCCCGCCCCGGGTCCAAGGTCGAGCACGGGCGTCTGGCTGCTGCGAACCCCGATCACCGAAGGACCAACAAGAAGGGAAACAGGTCCGTGCACGGCCCACCTAGGCACCACCTAGGGAGCATGGCGTGGTGGAGTTGTGCCTTGGGCACACGCTCGGGGCAACA
>NW_015496182.1:0-2090 GCF_000816755.2 Arachis ipaensis
TCAGAGATTACAGGGTAGGAATGGCTTAGAGGATGGAAAGAAAGCATGCAAAAGTGGAAGGAATACAAGAAGTTGGAGAAATTATTAAGCTGTCCAGCCTGACCTCTTTGCACTCAAACGGCTATAACTTTAGCTACAGAGGTCCAAATGACGCAGTTCCAGTTGCTTTGGAAAGCTAATGTCCGGGGCTTCGATTTGATATATAATATGCCATAGTCGCCCTGACGCTAAATGACGCGAACGCGTCATCCACGCGGACGCATCGCAGTGACGGAAATCAGCGTGTTTGAAATCTTCTCCAGCGATTTCTGGGCTGTTTTCGACCCAGTTTGCAGCCCAGAAAACACAGATTAGAGGCTATAAAGTGGGAAAATACATCCATTCATAGGAGGCAATCATAATTCACTTTTCATGTTTTAAATGTAGTTTTAGAGAGAGAGGTTCTCTCCTCTCTCTTTAGGATTAGGATTTAGATTTAGGATTTTTATTCGCTTTCAGGATTATCTCTTTTGATCAGGTTCAATATTCTTTTTTTTTTTACTTTTGCAAGCTACTCTATGAATTCGTCTATATTCCTTTTATTCAAATTAATGTTATTTGAGGTATTTCAGTTTAATATTGATTTCTTTTATTTACATGATTATTGCTTCCCATCTGAAGACATTTTTATTCCAGCAGCTTTAATTTCCTTTCCTTTTGGTCTTGGTTAAGAAATCAGTAACTCAGGAGTTATCCAATTCAACAGCATAATTGTTAATTGTTATCTTGCCAATTGAATTAAACTTCAATATTCCCAATCTTTTCTTAGGAAATAAATAGGATTCAAAGAGCAAACCAATTTGTCCCTTGACCTTCCTTTGCTTAGTAAAGGTTAACAAAGTGGAATTAAGACTCAATTATCATCATCATTGATAAGGATAGCGAGGATAGGATCTCTTATTTCTCACACCTTGCCAAAAGTCATTTACAGTCATTTATTTATTTTATTTGCTATTTAAATTACTTGTTCTTCATTTACTTTAATTGTCATTTAAATCACTTGTTCCTCACTCTCAACCCCGATTCACAATCTTTATAGCCAATAATAAGAACATACTTCCCTGCAATTTTTTGAGAAGACGACCCGAGGTTTAAATACTCGGTTATCAATTTTAAAGGGGTTTGTTACTTGTGACACCCAAAATGTTTGTACGAAGGAATTTTTGTTGGTTTAGATACTATATCTACAACGCGACTGTTTTTATGAAATTCTTTACTAGCAAAAATCCTAACATCATCTATTCCATTGACATGAAAATTACTTGCATAGAATTAAAAAGGGAATAAAAAGAAGACATGATAAACAAAACTGAAAACTAATTAAAGTAAAAATAGTTCTTTGCATTAATAAATCCCAAAATCATAAACATACTTATCCAAACAAGGCTAATGGGAAATAAAAGAGTAAAGGAATAGGAAAACAAACTAGAATAATGAAACTTCAACGGAGGTAGTGACTCTTCTCAATATCCAAAGCAAAAGCATAAAACTAGAAACCTAGAGGAAGTAGCAATTTCTCTCTAAGATTCCAAACTAAAAACTATGCGAATGAAAATGTGTGTTGAGTCTCTGCTTGTCCCCTGGCTCTAGTCTGTGTTTCTGGGCTGAAAATTGGGTCCAAACTCGGCCCAAAATCGCCCCCAGGGTTTTCTGCAATTTCTGCAGGTCGCGCATGTCACATGTACGCGTCAGCCACGCGTGGGCATCATTTGGCGAACTTCCTTGTCACACGTATGCGTCAAGCACGCGTACGCGTCGCCGTGCAAAACTCCAACTCACACGCACGCGTCAGCCATGCGTGCGCGTCGATGCTTGCTAGTTGTCTCCTTTATTTCTTGTATTCCTTCCATTTATTCAAGCTTCCTCTCCATCCTCTAAGCCATTCCTGCCCTATAAAGCCTGAAAACACTGAACACACAGATCACGACATCGAATGGTATAAAGAGGAATTAAAAATATACAATTTAAGGGTTTAGGAAGCAAGTTTTCCATTATAGAACAAAATGAGGAAGGAATTGTAAAATCATGAAAATCATATGAATAAGTGTGCA
>NW_015496182.1:11406-13167 GCF_000816755.2 Arachis ipaensis
ACTCCAAACTATCAATGAAACTTAGCTCCAATCAGATGAGCGGGACTAGTAGCTTTTTGCCTCTTGAATAGTTTTGGCATCCCACTTTATCCTTTGAAGTTCAGAATGATTGGCATCTATAGGAACTTAGAATTCAGATAGTGTTATTGATTCTCCTAGTTCAGTATGTTGATTCTTGAACACAGCTACTTTAAGAGTCTTGGCCGTGGCCCAAAGCACTCTGTTTTCCAGTATTACCACCGGATACATACATGCCTGGTAACGCGGAATTGTGATTACACTTTAATTATGTAAAATTCATTGCTCTTTCTTTCCCTGGCAATGGCACCAAAAACATGATTTCAATACCATGGTTCACAACTCCGTGTAACTGACCAGCAAGTGCACTGGGTCGTCCAAGTAATACCTTACGTGAGTAAAGGTCGATCCCACGGAGATTGTTGGTATGAAGCAAGCTATGGTCACCTTGTAAATCTCAGTCAGGCAGATATAAATTGATAATGGAGTTTTTGAATAATAATTAAATAAACATAAAATAAAGGATAGAAACACTTATGTAAATCGTTGGTGAGAGTTTCAGATAAGTGTATAGAGATGCTTTTGTCCCTCTGAATCTCTGCTTTCCTGTTGTCTTCATCCAATCAGTCTTACTCCTTCCTATGGCAAGCTTTATGTAATGCATCACCATTGTCAATGGCTACTTTCGGTCTTCTCTTAGGAAAATGATCCAAATGCCCTGTCACGGCACGGCTAATCGTCTGTCGATTCTCGATCATGCTGGAATAGGATTTACTATCCTTTTGCGTCTGTCACTACGCCCAGTAATCGCAAGTTTGAAGCTCGTCACAGTCATTCAATCATTGAATCCTACTCGGAATACCACAGACAAGGTTTAGACTTTCCGGATTCTCTTGAATGGCCATCCATGGGTTCTAACTTATACCACGAAGATCCTGATTAAGGGATCCAAGAGACACCCATTCAATCGAAGGTAGAACGGAAGTGGTTGTCAAGCACGCGTTCATGGGGAATGATGATGATTGTCACGTTCATCACATTCAGGTTGAAGTGTGAATGAATATCTTAGAAGTGGAATAAGTTGAATTGAATAGAAAAATAGTAGTACTTTACATTAATCTTTGAGGAACAGCAGAGCTCCACACCTTAATCTATGGAGTGTAGAAACTCTACCGTTGAAAATACATAAGTAAAAGGTCCAGGCATGGCCGAGATGGCCAGCCCCCAAAAAGTGATCTAGGATAGCATAAAATTGATCAAAGATGTCTAATACAATAGTAAAAGGTCCTATTTATACTAGACTAGCTACTAGGGTTTACATGAGTAAGTAATTGATGCATAAATCCACTTCCGGGGCCCACTTGGTGTGTGCTTGGGCTGAGCTTGAATGTTACACGTGCAGAGGCCAATTGTGGAGTTGAACGCCAGGTTTTGATCCATTTCTGGCGCTGAACTCTGGTTCTTGATCCATTTCTGGCGCTGGACGCCAGATTTGGGCAGAGAGCTGGCGTTGAACGCCAGTTTACGTCATCTATCCTCGAGCAAAGTATGGAATATTATATATTGCTGGAAAGCCCTGGATGTCTACTTTCCAACGCAATTGGAAGCGCGCCAATTTGAGTTCTGTAGCTCCAGAAAATCCACTTTAAGTGCAGGGAGGTTAGAATCTAACAGCATCTGCAGTCCTTCTTCAACCTCTGAATCTGATTTCTGCTCAAGTCCCTCAATTTCAGCCAGAAAATA
>NW_015496183.1:0-891 GCF_000816755.2 Arachis ipaensis
ACCGCCTTAATAACAGCTTCTCTGGAACTGAACTCCATACCAATGGCAAATTCACCATCTGCGACAATAGGAACTTCTGCTACGACAGCCACCATTGGAAAAAATTTCATTAATACACAGGTATTTCAAAAACGATTCTAAAGGTAAATCAAATTTCACTGCATCCAGTATGTTATAACTCCAGACTTTGCAACATGTTATTATGTTACTCTAAACAAAATAAGAACATAAGCAGCAAATGTAAAAACTAGAGCAGACTGGCCGGTTCAATCGTCAAAGAAACAAACCGGACCGGTCCGGTCCGATTCACGGAGATTGAACCGTACAACGGGTCGAACCTGTGCAAATAATAATGTCCACAAACTCACGCATTTTGTAATAACCATATTATAGAGAATTTAAATATTATTTTCTAATAAATACTAGTAGCATATAACAGTTAAAAAAAACAAATTTTCTATTAGTGGTAAATATTGTATTAACCCGGTTCTATCCTGACAACTACTACATTCAACGCATGACTAATTAGTGGTAAATAAAAAGTAAATTATTCATAACTCAATCAATGTCTAACTAAAAAAATCCTAATACCACGATTACTTTACCTGCAGTCATATATTCCGGATATTTCGGAACATGCATGGCTTCCAAGTCCAACACTCGCATGAATGATGGCTCCTCAAACGGCACTTCGTTTGCAAGTGCATTTGCCACTTCTGTCACATCTGGGGCCATGGTTCCGTCACCTTGATCTTCATCTCCATCTGGACCAACAAATTCGTAGTTGCTTTCGAACTCTTCTTCACTGTTACTATTATAATCTTCCCGTAGAATATTCCGGTCAGCCTCAGATTGTTCAAACTCAACATACAACTCGATGAACGAGATCTG
>NW_015496183.1:9841-13141 GCF_000816755.2 Arachis ipaensis
GTTTGTATGCTCCTTTTCCGATTACCGCCTTGATTCTGTATGGTCCTTCCCAGTTGGGGGTGAGTTTCCCTTCTCCTGGGGCGGGGGACCGATGTCGTTTCGTTGTAGGACGAGGTCGTCGGCCGCAAATTCCCGTCGGACGACGCCATGGTTGAATCTTAAGCTGATTCTCTGTTTTAGGGCTATCTCTTTGATGTGAGCTATGCTTCTTTCCTCGTCAATGAGGTCTCGTTCTGCTTCCTCGTCGTTACCGCCGACCGTTTTTCTGGGGCTTGGGTCTCTGATTTCTACCGGGATGACCGCCTCCACGCCGTATGTTAGTCGGAAGGGAGTTTCTCTCGTGGTCGTTTGCGGTGTGGTTCGGTATGACCATAGGACCGATCCGAGCTCGTCGGCCCATAGTCCTTTGGCTTCGTCGAGCCGTTTCTTGAGTCCTTTGATGATTATTTTATTTGCGGATTCCACCTGTCCGTTTGTTTGGGGGTGTTCTACCGAGCTGAAACGGTGAGATACGCGTAGTCCTTCTAAGAATTCTCTGAACTTTTTGTCGGCAAATTGGGTTCCATTGTCCGAGATAACGATCTCGGGGATCCCGAATCGGGTGATGATCTGTCGCCAGAGGAATTTACGGCATTGGGCTGCCGTTATGGAGGCTAGGGGTTCGGCTTCGATCCACTTGGTGTAGTAGTCTATGGCGACGATGAGGTACCAGAGTTGACCGGGTGCCGTAGGGAAGGGTTCGACGAGGTCGATCCCCCAGGTGCCAAATGGCTGTTCTGCCGATATGATGCTGAGCTGGTGTGGTGCGGCTTGGTGGATATTGGCGTGCCTTTGGCATTTGTCGCAGCTTTTAACTATTTGTATGGAATCCCGGATAACCGTGGGCCAGAAGTAGCCTGCTCTAATGACTTTTTGGGCTAATGTTTTTCCTCCGACGTGGTGGCCGCAGCAACCTTCGTGGATTTCACAGAGTATGTACTCCGTGTTCTCGGGTTCGACGCATTTGAGTAGGGGTTGCGAGAATCCACGTTTGTATAGCTGTCCTGTGACAACGGTATAGTTGGCGGCTTCCCATTTTATTCGTTTACCCTCTTTGGGATCCGACAACAGTGTTCCGTCAAGGAGGTACTGTAGGATAGGGTAGGTCCAAGATCCTTGGTTCGAGAGTGTTAGATGAGCGTTGGTTGTCGTTGACACAGAGGGTGACTTGACGACTTCCTGGATAAGCGATTTATTACCGTGTCCTGGTTTGGTACTGGCTAGTTTGGAAAGTAGGTCTGCCCTGGCGTTTCGTTCCCTAGGGACATGCTGTATGGTAACTCGCTCGAATCCTTCTTTTAGTTTGTTTACCTTAGCGAGGTACTGTTGGAGTAGGGGATCTCGTGTCTGGTAGTCTCCGTTGATTTGGGAGCTGACTACCTGTGAGTCGGTATTTACCTCTAGGACCTTTGCTCCGACTTCCCGAGCTAGGGCTAGGCCTGCCAGGAGGGCCTCGTATTCTGCCTGGTTGTTTGAGACTGGGAATTTATATCGTACTGATTGTTCGATTACGACTCCGTTCTGACTTTCGAGAATGACTCCGGCACCTCCAAAGGTGACGTTTGACGAGCCGTCAACATGTAGTTTCCACGATTCGGGGGTGGAGTTTCCTGGGGTCATCTCGGCGATAAAGTCGGCCATGGCCTGTGCTTTGATCGCGTACCGGGGTTCGAACTTGATTTCGAATTGAGATAGTTCGATGGACCATGCTAACATTCTTCCCGCAAGGTCGGGTTTTTGTAGTACTTGTTTGACCGCCTGGTCGGTTTGGACCGTCAAGGGGTGGGCCTGGAAGTATTGTCGCAGGCGTCGGGAGGCCGTGAGGAGTGTAAAAGCTAATTTTTCTAGTCGTGAGTAGCGAGTTTCCGCTTCTTGCAAGACTTTGCTTATGAAGTAGATAGGTTCTTGTTCCTTTTTCATGTTTTCACGGATGAGTGCTGCTGCGAGTGCCTCTTCCGTAATGGAGAGGTACAGGTAGAGTGTTTCCCTGTTTGGGGTTTGGCAAGGATTGGTGGTTCCGCTAGGACTTTCTTGAAATGCTGGAATGCTTCTTCGCACTCCGTCTCTCATTTAAAAGGGGCTCCTTTTTTCATTAGTTTGAAGAAAGGGATCGCTTTTTGAGCCGATGCCCCGAGAAAGTATGATAACGCCGTCAATCGGCCGGTGAGCTTTTGGATGTCTTTGAGGTTTTTTGGGCTCGTCATTTCGAGGACGGCGCAACATTTCTCCGGGTTTGCTTCAACTCCGCGCTGCGTGATCATAAAGCCGAGGAACTTCCCTGCCTCCATCCCGAAGGCACATTTTGCCGGGTTGAGTTGCATTTGGTGCTTTCGTAGGGTGTTCATTATGACCTTGAGGTCGTCGGTGAGTTATTCGTCGGATTCAGTTTTAGCGAACATGTCATCTATGTAGACTTCTAGTTTGCTTCCGGACAGGTTTTGAAATATCTTGTTGACGAGTCTTTGATAGGTGGCTCCAGCGTTTTTCAGGCCGAAGGGCATCACTGTGTAGCAGTATGTCCCGTCTGGGGTGATGAACGCTGTTTTTTCTTCGTCTGGTCAGTGCATCGAAATCTGGTTGTAGCCAGAATATGCGTCCATGAAGCTGAGGTATCGGTGGCCGGATGCGGCATCTACTAATCCGTCAATGTTTGGTAGGGGAAAGGCGTCCTTCGGGCAGGCTTTGTTGAGGTCCGTGTAGTCGACGCACATTCGCCATTTCCCGTTANNTGAAGGTGTATTCCTCTTTGCTTGGCCCTATTTGTAGCTTTTCCATGTCTCCTTCTGGCTCTGGCCTGGGTTGGCCGTCTTTCCGAGCATCCAGGTCGGCTAGGAATACCCCGGCCGCGTCTCGGGATTTCTTTCTTAGGGCTAGGCTGGTGTTGTCGCATTTGGCTGCGACTTCTCGGTCCCCGTGGATGGTACTGACGGAGCCGTCGTCGGTTCTAAACTTCATGAGGAGGTATTTGGTAAAGATGACTGCGGAGAAGTCATTGATTGTTTTTCTTCCGAGAATCACGTTATAGGCTGTGGATAGGGGTGGAAAAAGGCCAGGCGTCCTGCCAGGGGCCTGTAGCCTGGCCTGTGTTTGGCCTGGCCTGGCCTGGCCTGTTATAAAATAGGCACAGGCCCAGGCTCTTTTAAAAGCCTTAATATGTTAATAGGCCAGGCCCAGGCTCGTTAATTAGCCTTATTGGCCTGTCAGGCCTGCCTGGGCCTGTTAAAATATAATTAAATATATAAATAATTATTTATTATAACA
>NW_015496184.1:0-1667 GCF_000816755.2 Arachis ipaensis
AAGGTTCATTATTTTGGAGGGAGGGTTCATGGTAGGAAGGTGGTTCTTCTTGGTAAAGGTATGGAGATGATGAGTATTGAGATGGTTCTTGGGAGTAATCTTGATATGGTTGTGGTGATTCTAGAGGTTCTTGCTCATAATGGCCATAAAAATATGGTATGGATGATTGGTTATATGATGGATATGGATCATAGGGTGGTGCTTGGTGATGAAAGGCTTGTGAGAATGGTTGAGGTTCATGTTGAGGATGAGATTCATAGGCATATGATGGTGGTTGTTGAGTGTCACAAAAAGAATCATCATAGCCGCTAAGTTGGCATGCATTAGGATGGAAATTATACCTATAAGTATCCGGAGGTTGTTGCCAATAGGAGTGATCAATTCCTTGAGGCTCTTCCCATCTTTGTTGGTTCCATCCATGGTACATGTTGCCATTAAAGTCCACATTTCCTACAACACACTTAGAACCAAACACAAAGCCAAAGTGGTGAGAATTCATAATGAGAGAACAAAATAAAACTAACAAAAATTAAGAAACAACAAAAGATAAACCTATTCACAATATTCACATATGTACAATAGCCAATAACACAACACCATTGCAAATCCCCGGCAACGGCGCCATTTTGACAAATGGATTTTTGACGGTTTAGAATTTCACAAATGAAATCTCGTTGAAGTATAGTCTCTAAACCAACAATAATCCTTTCATGCAAAAATTTGTTTGTCACAAGTACAAACCCCTAAAATCTATAAACCGAAGTATTTAAACCTCGGGTCGTCTCTCAAAGGACTTGCAGGGTAGTGTTCTTGTTATTGGTTATGGACTTGTTTATTTTGGGGTTTTGGATGAGGAATGTGAATAGTAAATGGTAGGAAAACTTTATTCACAAAATGGTCTTGGCAAGGTTTGGTTGTCAAGGGTCTTCATCATTATCACGATGGGGGAGGCGCTACTCACAAAGGAAAATAAGCAAAAAAATGGCCAAATGCACTCCTCAAGGTTCGAACTCACCACCATGAGGAAGCAAGGAAGCAAGGCATCACAAGAAAACCAAGGAAAAGCTCCAGCACATGCTTCCCATGGGTTTCGAACCAAGGACCTTTCCTTGGATGCCCCAAAGCTCAACTCACTTTGTGAGCTGAGCGCTATCCATGGGCACATGAAGCACACCTTGACACGGTCCTGGGCAGCACAAGGCGCAACAAATTGGCACCAAGGCACTAGCGCTCAGCTCACAAAGTGAGCTGAGCTCTCCCCTGATGCATCTCAAGCAGCAAAGCAAGCAACAAAGGCCTCCCCACACTAAGTCTCCAAGCTCAGCTCACTTTGTGAGCTGAGCATCCCCCTGGAAGCAAATTTCTTCATGGGCTAAAATTCAAATTAAAAATCCAACTTAATTCATTTCTTCACCAAATCAAAAGCCCATCCAAATTCCAATATCCAAGAATAGAAAGTGTATAAATAGGACTTAGTTTGCTGTAATTAGAAACTTTTCTCTTGGACATTTTTTTGAGAATTCCCTTTTGAGCTGTAATTTTTGAATTGATTTCCTTAGAGAATTGGGAAGGAGAATTGATCTCTCTTCTTCCTTGTTCCTTGTTCTTACTTGAGCACTCTTTAATTTTCTTGCTTTGGATCTTGGGTGAAGAATTGAAGAACTTCT
>NW_015496184.1:10442-11581 GCF_000816755.2 Arachis ipaensis
TCAACAAATTCTAGCAATCATGAGAGCAATATCCTCACCTTGGATGATAATGTAACCCATGGTTCGAAGCAACTATCCATAGCCATGAATGATGTTGTCCAATGGTTTGAAGCTTTTCCACAAGGAAGCATTATCGGATGGGAAGAACTGATGAATGGACTCCTAGTCAAATTTAACCCATCACAAAGAATTGTTAAGCAAGAGGCAGAAGTGCATCCATTAGAGAAAGAAATTGAAGGTGCTCGTGCAGTAATAAACCAAAACAAGCAGATGCATCAGCAGACTCTACAACAATTAGATATGATGGCTAGAAAAATCACTGAGTTGAGACATGCTGTAGTACATACATACAACCTGACTCAAAGCTCATATGGGTGTAATCAAGCTGAACACAGCTTTGGGGCCATTAACCATGAGCAACAAAGCTATGAGCAATTACAAGCTCCAAGCAATCACTCTAGCATGCTCCAGCACAGGCCTCAGAATGATGTGTACAATCCACCTTGGAGAACTCATTCTAATGGGAGGGGGGTTGAGAACCAAAACCAAAGACCAAGGGACTTCAACTGCAACAATCCCAACTTCAAAAATCAACTTAAAACACACCCCCACAACAACAATCACATACACTTCCAACCCCGTCCTACCTCACCATTCGCTCAAAATGACCTTCATCAACCACCACAATTGACACAGCCACAACCACTTCCAACCTTTCAAAGAATCTATATTCTAGAAATGCTGATGGAGAGGTCCATAAAAATTCAAGAAATGATGGCAATAGAGCGGGAAGAAATAAAGAAACATCAAGAGATGATAAGCAAGAACCAAGAGGCTTCACTCAGAAGACTTGAAAGGCAGATAGAACAACTGGTTCAAAACCTTGCTGAATTGAGTGAGAAGGAGGGGAATCTGAACCCAAAGAGCCATGAAAAGGATGCTGGATTAAAAGAGAAGGGAGTCATGGAGGAAAACAAGAAGGCTATGGAAAGAGAAACAGAGGGAAGGAAGCCCATAGCAAGAGGAGGAAACCTAAGGCAACAGAAGCCTCAACTTCCATGAGAACAGAGTGAAGGATGTCAAGCTAGTGAAAATAAAAGAGTGCTTTTTGGGAGGCAACCCAACCCGAGGTAGTTTTC
>NW_015496184.1:11971-12663 GCF_000816755.2 Arachis ipaensis
AATGATGTGTACAATCCACCTTGGAGAACTCATTCTAATGGGAGGGGGGTTGAGAACTAAAACCAAAGACCAAGGGACTTCAACTGCAACAATCCCAACTTCAAAAATCAACTTAAAACACACCCCCACAACAACAATCACACACACTTCCAACCCCGTCCTACCTCACCATTCGCTCAAAATGACCTTCATCACCCACCACAATTGCCACAACCACTTCCAACCTTTCAAATGATCTATATTCTAGAAATGCTGATGGAGAGGTCCATAAAAATTCAAGAAATGATGGCAATAGAGCGGGAAGAAATAAAGAAACATCAAGAGATGATAAGCAAGAACCAGGAGGCTTCACTCAGAAGACTTGAAAGGCAGGTGGAACAATTAGTGCAAAACCTTGCTGAATTGGGTGAGAAAAAGGGGACTCTGAACCCAAAGAGCCATGAAAAGGATGCTGTGTTAAAAGAGAAGGGAGTCATGGAGGAAAATAAGAAGGCTATGGAAAGAGAAACAGAGGGAAGGAAGCCCATAGCAAGAGGAGGAAACCTAAGGCAACAGAAGCCTCAACTTCTATGAGCACAGAGTGAAGGATGTCAAGCTAGTGACAATAAAAGAGCGCTTGTTGGGAGGCAACCCAACCTGAGGTAGTTTTATTTTCATGACTATTTCAATAAAAAGGTCAATTAGTTTTGTCT
>NW_015496184.1:12810-13105 GCF_000816755.2 Arachis ipaensis
ACGTTGGCAATGCTTAGTGCTAGTGGCGCCAACGTTAGCCTCCAAGTTAGGGGGCTAACGTTGGCGCAAACGTTGGTGCCCAGGGGAGATCTTCTCAAGTTCCAACGTTAGCCTCCAAGTTAGGGGGCTAACGTTGGGGCTAACGTTGGCCCTTCTCCCTTTGTAATTCATGTGCCAACGTTAGCCTCCAAGTTAGGGGGCTAACGTTGGCGCTAACGTTGGTGGCCCAGGGAGGAAGTTTCTCTTGCCAACGTTAGCCTCCAAGTTAGGGGGCTAACGTTGGCTCAAACGTGGG
>NW_015496185.1:0-542 GCF_000816755.2 Arachis ipaensis
TCTTCGGCAGGCTCCCCCGATTTTTTTCCTGGTTTTTTTTTTTACGTTGTGCTGACCCTCGTTATTTAAATGACGCTATCTCGAGTAGGACACCTAAAGGCGAGCCATAATGGACTCATTTTCGGCATGCTCCTCCGTTTTTTTTTTCTTTTTTTTACGTTATGCTGACCCTCGTTCTTTAAATGACGCTATTACGAGGAGGACACCTAAACGCGAGCCGTAATGGGCTCATCTTCGGCAGGCTCCTTCGTTTTTTTTCCGGTTTTTTTTCTTTTTTTTTTACGTTGTGGTTACCCTCGTTCTTTAAATCACGCTATCCCGATAAGGACACCTAAATGCGAGCCGTAATGGCCTCATCTTCGGAAGGCTCCTCCAATTTTTTTTCCGATTTTTTTCCCCTTTTTTTTTCATTTTTTTACGTTGTGCTAACCCTCGTTCTTTAAATAACGCTATCCCCAGGAGGACAACTAAAGGCGAGCCGTAATGGCCTCATCTTCGGGAGGCTCCTCCGGTTTTTTTCCTTTTTTTTTTTTTCCGTTGTG
>NW_015496185.1:8217-13050 GCF_000816755.2 Arachis ipaensis
GTTCGGCAGGCTCCTCCATTTTTATTCCGGTTTTTTTTTACGTTGTGCTGACCCTCGTTCTTTAAATGACACTATCCCGAGGAGAACTCCTAAAGGCGAGCCGTAATGCCGTCATCTTCGGCAGGTTCCTCTGGTTTTTTTTTTTGTTTTTTTTCCGGTTTTTTTTCACGTAGTGCTTACCCTCGTTCTTTGAATGATGCTATCTCGAGTAGGACACCTAAAGGCGAGCCGTAATGAACTCATTTTCAGCAGGCTCCTCCGGTTTTTTTCCAGTTTTTTTTGTTTTTTTTACCTTGTGCTGACCCTCGTTCTTTAAATGACGCTATCACGAGGAGGACACCTAAACGCGAGCCGTAATGGGCTCATCTTCGGCAGGCTCCTCCGATTTTTTTCCGGTTTTTTTTCTTTTTTTTTTTCGTTGTGCTTACCCTCGTTCTTTAAATCACGCTATCCCGAGGAGGACACCTAAATTCGAGCCGTAATGGCCTCATCTTCGGCAGGCTCCTCCAGTTTTTTTTTTCCCAATTTTTTTCCTCATTTTTTTCATTTTTTTTACGTTGTGCTGACCCTCGTGCTTTAAATGACGCTATCCCGAGGAGGACACCTAAAGGCGAGCCGTAATGGCCTCATCCTCGGGAGGCTCCTGTGGTTTTTTTTTCCTTGGTTTTTTTCCCGTTTTTTTTACGTTGTGCTTATCCTCGTTCTTTAAATGACGCTATCCCGAGGAGGACACGTAATGGCGAGCCGTAATTGCCTCATCTTCGGCAGGCTCCCCCGATTTTTTTTCCTGGTTTTTTTTTACGTTGTGCTGACCCTCGTTATTTAAATGACGCTATCACGAGGAGGACACCTAAACGCGAGCCGTAATGGGCTCATCTTCGGCAGGCTCCTCCGGTTTTTTTTCTCAGTTTTTTTCCAGGTTATTTTTTTATTACGTTATGCTGACCCTCATTTTTTAAATGACGCTATTCAGAGGAGGACACCTAAAGGCGAGCCGTAATGGCCTCATCTTCGGCAGGCTCCTCCGGGCTTTTTTCTTAGTTTTTTTCCAGGTTTTTTTTTTATTACGTTGTGCTGACCCTTGTTCTTTAAATGACGCTTTCCGAAGAGGACACCTAAAGGTGAGCCGTAATTGCCTCTTCTTTGGCAGGCTCCTCCAATTTCTTTTCCTGGTTTTTTTTTTACGTTGTGCTGACCCTCGTTATTTAAATGATGCTATCCCGAGGAGGACACCTAAAGGCGAGCCATAACGGACTCATTTTCGGCAGGCTCCTCCGGTTTTTTTTTTTTTACGATGTGCTGACACTCGTTCTTTAAATGACGCTATCCTGAGGAGGACACGTAAAGGCGAGCCGTAACGGCCTCATCTTCGGCAGGCTCCTCCGATTTTTTTTCCTAGTTTTTTTTTTATTACGTTGTGCTGACCCTTGTTCTTTAAATGACACTATCCCGAAGAGGACACCTAAAGGCGAGCCGTAATGGCCTCATCTTCGGCAGGCTCCTCCGGGCTTTTTTCTTAGTTTTTTTCCAGGTTTTTTTTTTATTACGTTGTGCTGACCCTTGTTCTTTAAATGACGCTATCCCGAAGAGGACACCTAAAGGTGAGCCGTAATTGCCTCATCTTCGGCAGGCTCCTCAAATTTTTTTCCTGGTTTTTTTTTTACGTTGTGCTGACCCTCGTTATTTAAATGACGCTATCCCGAGAAGGACACCTAATGGCGAGCCATAATGGACTCATTTTCGGCAGGCTCCTCCGGTTTTTTTTTTTACGCTGTGCTGACCCTCGTTCTTTAAATGACGCTATCCCAAGGAGGACACCTAAAGGCGAGCCGTAACGGCCTCATCTTCGGCAGGCTCCTCCGGTTTTTTACCTGGTTTTTTTTTTTACGTTGTGCTTACCTTCGTTCTTTAAATGACGCTATCACGAGGAGGACACCTAAAGGCGAGCTTTAATGGGCTCATCTTTGGCAAGCTCCTCCGGATTTTTTCCTCGTTTTTTTTTTACGTTGTGCTTACCCTCGTTCTTTAAATGAAGCTATCTCGAGTAGGACACCTAAAGGCGAGCCATAATGGGGAGGACACCTAAACGCGAGCCGTAATGGGCTCATCTTCGGCAGGCTCTTCCGGTTTTTTTTTGGTTTTTTTTCTCTTTTTTTTACGTTGTGCTTACCCTCGTTCTTTAAATCACGCTATCCCGAGGAGGACACCTAAATGCGAGCCGTAATGGCCTCATCTTCAGAAGGCTCCTCCAGTTTTTTTTCCGATTTTTTTCCCTTTTTTTTTCATTTTTTTACGTTGTGCTAACCCTCGTTCTTTAAATAACGCTATCCCCAGGAGGACAACTAAAGGCGAGCCGTAATGGCCTCATCTTTGGGAGGCTCCTCCGGTTTTTTTCCTGTTTTTTTTTTTTTTTACGTTGTGCTTACCCTCGTTCTTTGAATGACGCTATCTCGCGTAGGACACTTAAAGGCGAGCCGTAATGAACTCATTTTCAGCAAGCTCTTCCGGTTTTTTTTCCAGTTTTTTTGTTTTTTTTACCTTGTGCTGACCCTCGTTCTTTAAATGACGCTATCACGAGGAGGACACCTAAACGCGAGCCATAATGCGCTCATCTTCGGCAGGCTCCTCCGATTTTTTTCTCCGGTTTTTTTTCTTTTTTTTTTTATGTTGTGCTTACCCTCGTTCTTTAAATCACGCTATCCCGAGGAGGACACCTAAATGCGAGCCTTAATGGCCTCATCTTCGGCAGGCTCCTCCAGTTTTTTTTTCCAATTTTTTCCCCATTTTTTTTTTCATTTTTTTTACGTTGTGCTGACCCTCGTTCTTTAAATGACGCTATCCTGAGGAGGACACCTAAAGGCGAGCCGTAATGGCCTCACCCTCGAGAGGCTCCTCTGGTTTTTTTCTTTGGTTTTTTTTCCCGTTTTTTTACGTTGTGCTTATCCTCGTTCTTTAAATGACGTTATCCCGAGGAGGACACCTAATGGCGAGCCGTAATTGCCTCATCTTCGGCAGGCTCCTCCGATTTTTTTTCTTGGTTTTTTTTTTATGTTGTGCTGACCCTCGTTATTTAAATGACATTATCCCGAGGAGGACCCCTAACGGCGAGCCGTAATGTCCTCATCTTCAGCAGGCTCCTCCAATTTTTTTTCCTGGTTTTTTTTTTTACGTTGTGCTGACCCTCGTTATTTAAATGACGCTATCCCGAGAAGGACACCTAAAGGTGAGCCATAATGGACTCATTTTCGGCAGGCTCTCCGGTTTTTTTTTTTTTTACGTTATGCTGACCTTCGTTCTTTAAATGACGCTATCCCGAGAAGGACACCTAAAGGTGAGCCATAATGGACTCATTTTCGGCAGGCTCTCCGGTTTTTTTTTTTTTTACGTTATGCTGACCTTCGTTCTTTAAATGACGCTATCCCGAGAAGGACACCTAAAGGTGAGCCATAATGGACTCATTTTCGGCAGGCTCTCCGGTTTTTTTTTTTTTTACGTTATGCTGACCTTCGTTCTTTAAATGACGCTATCCCGAGAAGGACACCTAAAGGTGAGCCATAATGGACTCATTTTCGGCAGGCTCTCCGGTTTTTTTTTTTTTTACGTTATGCTGACCTTCGTTCTTTAAATGACGCTATCCCGAGAAGGACACCTAAAGGTGAGCCATAATGGACTCATTTTCGGCAGGCTCTCCGGTTTTTTTTTTTTTTACGTTATGCTGACCTTCGTTCTTTAAATGACGCTATCCCGAGAAGGACACCTAAAGGTGAGCCATAATGGACTCATTTTCGGCAGGCTCTCCGGTTTTTTTTTTTTTTACGTTATGCTGACCTTCGTTCTTTAAATGACGCTATCCCGAGAAGGACACCTAAAGGTGAGCCATAATGGACTCATTTTCGGCAGGCTCTCCGGTTTTTTTTTTTTTTACGTTATGCTGACCTTCGTTCTTTAAATGACGCTATCCCGAGAAGGACACCTAAAGGTGAGCCATAATGGACTCATTTTCGGCAGGCTCTCCGGTTTTTTTTTTTTTTACGTTATGCTGACCTTCGTTCTTTAAATGACGCTATCCCGAGAAGGACACCTAAAGGTGAGCCATAATGGACTCATTTTCGGCAGGCTCTCCGGTTTTTTTTTTTTTTACGTTATGCTGACCTTCGTTCTTTAAATGACGCTATCACGAGGAGGACACCTAAAGGCGAGCCGTAATGGGCTCATCTTCGGCAGGCTCCTCCGGTTTTTTTTCAGTTTTTTTTCTTTTTTTTTACGTTGTGCTTACCCTCGTTCTTTAAATCATGCTATCCTGAGGAGGACACCTAAATGCGAGCCGTAATGGCCTCATCTTCGGAAGGCTCCTCCAGTTTTTTTTCCGATTTTTTTCCCCTTTTTTTTTTCATTTTTTCACGTTGTGCTAACCCTCGTTCTTTAAATAACGCTATCCCCAGGAGGACAACTAAAGGCGAGCCATAATGGCCTCATCTTCGGGAGGCTCCTCCGGTTTTTTTCCTGTTTTTTTTTTTTTACGTTGTGCTTACCCTCGTTCTTTGAATGACGCTATCTCGAGTTGGACACCTAAAGGCGAGCCGTAATGAACTCATTTTCAGCAGGCTCCTCCGGTTTTTTTTCCAGTTTTTTTGTTTTTTTTTACCTTGTGCTAACCCTCGTTCTTTAAATGACGCTATCACGAGGAGGACACCTAAACGCGAGCCGTAATGGGCTCATCTTCGGCAGGCTCCTCCGGTTTTTTTCTCCGATTTTTTTTCCGGTTTTTTTTCTTTTTTTTTTTACGTTGTGCTTACCCTCGTTCTTTAAATCACGCTATCCCGAGGAGGACAC
>NW_015496186.1:0-4262 GCF_000816755.2 Arachis ipaensis
TAATATACATGAGTTGAATTTGATCTAAATCTTTTAATCACAAAGAATCTAATACTATATTATAATATCACTTCTCTTAAAAAAAATACAAAAATAATTATATCTCAAACAATCAAAACTAAAGAAACTCGAAACGATCAAGAGTGCGGAGCAGTAAAGAATCATTGCAAAAGGCATAGAAAATGATAAAGAAAATTTTTTACCATGTTTAACAAATAACCTTTAACAAATAACCTTTAACAAATTTCCTAATACCCCTCTCTCTCTCTGTGCAAAACCCTCCTCCCTATGTATCGGTGGAGGGTTGGTGCCACCGCCATCCATTAAGGCAATTGTGACTCTCCCTTCTCCTTTCTTCCCTTTTTTCTATTCTCTAGTTACTATTTCTATATTTCTATTTTTATTTTTCTGTTCTTGGTTTTCTATTTTTGTTTTTGTTTTTATTTTTATTTTTATTTTTTTTTTGAAATCTCAATCTCAAATAATTCTTTTGTGATTCTCTTTTTTGTGATGTATTGATTCTGTTATAGGTGTTTTAATTTTGATATTACAGATTTAGGAAGAAAATACGATAAAGAGAGTTTCTTATTTATAGAAATATTTTTTTTATTTGGAAGGCTTTTAAACCTACTCTAAAAGGGAGAAACGGTATCTTTTCATATTGCAGTATTTTTTTATGTAGACATAGAAACTAAAGAGATTCAGATTTATTTTTGTTTCTGCTATTTAAGATTTTCTATCATCAAATAAATATTGTATCTTCTCTTAGTTTATAGTTTAATACAACGAATAATTTTTTTTAATTAACTTGAGTTAGTCAAGTAATTAGCTCATTTATCTATTTAAGTAAGATACACTACAAGATTTATATTTAATTATGGGAGTTTTTTAGTAGAGATTTTAAAAACCTCCAAAATACACTTTATTTATGACAATTTATAAAACTCCCCCCAATAGTTAATTTATAACATTTAAACTCTCACCCCAAAAAACCCCTCTTCTACTATTGAGTTTCCAAAACTCACCTAGGCAGAGAGAAGAGAAGAGAATGGCGATTGAGAAAACCCTAAGCTATCTACCGTTGGTGTAGCTGTCATTGCAGTCGCTGGTTCTACCGTTGTTGTCGTCGCCGTTACAATCGCCAGTTCCACCGCCGTTGCCGCTACAGTTGTCACAGGAAGCTTCTCAATTGAGCCACTTCCGCATCAACACAATGGTTTCAGATGTTTGCTCTGTAGCTATGCTTGTCGCTGAAGTTTCTGTCACCGTTGCCGCTGTAATTTCTGCCATCGTTGCCGCTGTAGTTTCCGTGGTCGAAGGCTTCTGAATCGAGCCACTATTTCAGATCTGTTTTCTCCTTCGAGCTACCGCTGGTATTCTTCTGTTTCTCCATATTTCATTTGTCTTTGTTTCTCTGCTTCTTTGAAGTTCCACTTGATCAACCAGCGCGGCGACTTTTCCTTCGTGCTATTTTACCGTACTTGATCAACTAGCTTAGGGTAATCATTTTAATGTGTTAAATCGGTACCTAATATGTACTTGTTTCGACAATGAAGCAATTGCCATTTGGTTATTATGTTAACTAGACTCATGATTATGGAATTTTACCATTGTGCGGCGTCCTGCAAATTGAAATGGAATTTGAAATGGAAATGACTTGTCTGAATATGCTTGCATGCTTTTACTTGTTCATTCTTGCCACAATTTCATGTTTCACTGGGATATTCTGCATTTCTATGTTGTTCAATTGCTTTGTGATTTATGTGATAATATTTTGTTTTCTCGCTCTTTAATTTTTTTTTTTTTTTGAGATATTATGATTGCAACATATTATAAATTGATGGCAGTGTAGTTTTCCAAGTTCAACTTGGACTAAGATCTTGAGAATAGTAAAGGTTTCACATAATATAAGAGTGGTGCATTGTCTTTATTGTTGTTTTGGTTCCCAATTTTGTTCTTTATTACTTCTCTTGCAATTATTCTTAGCTGCTCAAGAATGCTTAGCCAATTTTTCAATTAACAATTTATTTTGATGTTACTGTTTGAAGCATCTTTTAGAAATGGGAGAGCTTGTGATCCATACAAATCACAAACTGAACTTTTTGTCATTTCTTCTACCACCTTAGTTAGATCCTCATTTCTCATTACTTATTACAGATGATGCTGATGTTTCATTTTAAAAGGAACATTCTTAATTTTTTTTTCAGGGAGTTTTCCCCTTTTGATAAAATATTTGATAGCTACTGATTAGTATATGTAGTGATTTATCCAATGGATAGTCATTTCCTTTTTCAGCATTAGTTTATAGAAATTGGTTTCAGCATTATCATTATGCATTTGAGTCATTTATGCTGATATTTGTGTAATTTTTAGGTTTTGTAATTAGCAACTCTCTCTGCTTTCAGTTTCAACATCCGCTTCCTCTACGCCAATTACAAAATGAGTGAGTACTTTAAGCAAGCCTTTATCTTTTTTATTGGTCAAAATTAATTTCTTTGCTTTAATTTTTTTTTTCAGTTGCATAATCCAGTTTGGTCTTGGTCAATCAAAAATGGCTCCCGCGTCTGCATAGTCTATAAAGGCCAGAGGTCAGCCTCTATTTAACTTATATATTGATTGATTGATAAAGGTTCCTATCATCAAAGCAGCTAATGGTGACGCCAAGGGTTTGTAGGATGGAATCAGAGAGTGCTCTCAAAAGATGAACAAGATTGGCTCCAAGGATCCCGATCTTGAATTCCTTTCCTCGTTGGCGCTCCCAAAATGGTACAATTCAATTTCTTTTACCTGAAGTCTATAGATTTTGCTATGAACACAAGGGGGATTAAAATCTAGTTCTGTGTATTGGTTCAAGTTGAATGCCTTGTTTGCGATCATTTAGTGTGCCCAGGGGAGGAGCTATCTTGTTCTGTTCGTGGCTGTGGAGGAATCTACCATATTAATTATGCAAAAGAAGCTATGGAACTCTCAAATCTAAAAAAATCAAGTGCTCATGACATGTAAGTATTTGGCGAATCGCAGCTTACAATTAGCGTTCATATCTGCTTTTGTATGTGGAATTTTTATGTGGAATTGTTAATGTGTATTCTTAATATTAGATTGTCTGTTACTTTCAAGGGAATGAAATGTTAGGGGCTGCTGAAGGGAGATTTTCTTTAGCCAGGTGAATGAGGGGTAAAAACTTTGCAACTCTGCTGAAATGGGAGTTACGTCTCTCACTAAATGATGTTGGGTCACTGCTGCTTCGACATTATTAATCAGGTTAATGATAGTCCAATTTCATGTTATGCTTTGTGAATTATGGATGTTGCAAATCTATACGTTTTGTAGTTAAAAATTTCATTAAGTGCCTATGCACAACCGAATTTTCTAGATAGTCTGTACTCTTATTACTGTCTTTGTCGTGATGAATTTCTATATCATACATTTCCCAAGCATTGGTTCGAGACTTTAGTATTCATTTACTAGAAACGAATGAACTCTGAATTATTGATGTCTTTCTTGTGCGCTGTTTATTTTTCTATAAATATCTCACTGGTGTTTATCAAGTATTTTGACCTTGCATTCCTTGTGTTTCTGTGTTTTCTTGTGGGCCTTTCTCTTATTACTGCTGTAAACACTGCCCTTTTTCCATCTACCAATTTGATTATTTGCTATGATCATGATTCTCTATCTCTCTTTCTAATTGTGAATTATAATTACTTGATTAATTAACTGTTTCCTTTGCTACCTGCTCTTATCAGCTGTCTCTTAACTAGAGTTTTGAGTTACTTCTATTTACTTATGGTTATTTGTTGTTAAGGCTGAGATTTACTCTAGATTGGAAGCATTTGTATTGGTGCACCCACATTTTTTAGCTAATACTCACCTTGAGAGATATTATGCCAAAGCAAAAACTGAGGTACAAAGAGCTTGAGATAGTGTAGATATACTGTTTGATCATGATCTTTTTCTTTTTGTTTGTGTAGATATACTGAGGTACAAAAAACTGGAGCATGACTATCATGATCAGCCACCGTGCCCAAAACTGTTTGTGTAGATATACTGGTGCTACTTCTATGCTACTGTTTTTATTTTGAGATTTTTATGTAATTAGATGATATTAAATATTGAAGTTGTTGTTTATTTTACTTTTTAAAGAAAAACAGTAATAGTTATATAGAGCAATACCATATGGAATTATGTTTGGAACTATTGACGTTGAGAATTTTTATATATATATAGTTATGTCTTATATTATTGAGGAATTGTGTTATAAAAGA
>NW_015496186.1:5023-5355 GCF_000816755.2 Arachis ipaensis
CTTTAAAAGCGTGGCCATATGGGAGATATGGCCACGCTTTTGAAGCGTGGCAATAGAGAGATATGGCCACACTTTTGAAGCGTGGCGATAGAGAGAGATATGGCCACGCTTTCAAAGCGTGGCGATAGAGAGAGATATGGCCACGCTTTTAAAGCGTAGCCATAGCCAGAGATACAGGCACGCTTTAAAAGCGTGGCAATAGCCTTATAAAATTTAAAAAAAAAAATCCTTTTTCTAATTTTTACCTTCAGCGATACAAAATATAAATTTTTCAGTTCTTTTTTATTACCAAACTTATAAATATAGTATGCAATTTTTATTACAAGACAAAT
>NW_015496186.1:12924-13028 GCF_000816755.2 Arachis ipaensis
TCTAATTAAAAATTTAATAAAATTATAAGATTAAATTGTTGGTTGCAACTTAGACAGGCCAAAAATGATGATGTTCATTTCCATTTCTATTTTTGAATCCTAAA
>NW_015496187.1:0-940 GCF_000816755.2 Arachis ipaensis
CAAGATTAACCAAGAAATTCTCAACAATTGAGTAGGAAAATGCAACACTATTATTCAAATAAGAAGCTCAAAAAAAAAAAAAAGTAAAAATAGGCTATAAAAACAAAATGAAAACACAAAGAATAAGAGTATGCGAATGCAATGGACAAAAGAAAATGGAAAATGAGAAAAAAACACGCTTTTTATTTTACCGGCGCGGACGCATCATGCACGCATACGCACCGATGCGTAGTTGGTCGAAGGTCGCGTACGCGCCAGGTGCACGCACGCGTGGGTTGCAGGCACATAATAGGCACAAACTGGGCATAACTCTCTGGTTTTTGGCTGGAGGTAGAATTTTTGCATCCACGCGTACGTGTACACGGCACGTCCGCGTGGATGATTGAAAATGCTTGAGGCGCGCGGACGCGCGTGTTGGTGCTCTGTTTTTCAATTTTTTCCATGTTCTTATACCAAATCAAACATTCCAAACCTCCAAACAACTACCCAAATACCATAAAACCTTATTTAACATATTAGACTACCAAATAGACTCAACAAACTACTCTAAATATGAATTTAAAGTAATTCTACTAATATTTACAAAAGAGAAAATGAAAAGATATTACCATGGTGGGGTGTCTCCCACCTAGCACTTTTGTTTATTGTCCTTATGTTGGACTTATGGGGAGCTCCTCATCAAGGTGGCTTGTGCTTGTAACCATCTTGGAACATCCACCAATGCTTGAATCTCCAATAAGCTCCATTCTTCAATGTTAATATCTTCAAGCTTTGATGGAGTTCTTCACAAACTATGAGCTCCCAAAGTTGATTTTCCTTGTACGATCCGGGATCCCACACTTTGTTTTGACACCCATCTTTAAATTGATCATCATGATTCCAATTGGGTGGCATGACCTTAGAATTCTAAAAAAAGCATCCAAACATTCTCCTAGACCCA
>NW_015496187.1:955-2917 GCF_000816755.2 Arachis ipaensis
AATGTTGTGTTGGATGATTGTGACTTAGGAAGGGGGACCTCCCCACACTTAGCCAATGCAAGGTCGATGCCCTTGTGCTCCTTCTTGACAACCTCCACCTTTTTACAAGCTTCTTTAATTTCAACCACTTCCTCTTGGTAGCTTCCTTCCAATTCAATCTCTTCTTCATCGCTTACCAAGGGCATGGGAGGTGAGATATCTTCTTCCTTACCCTCTATGTCAAACCCAATTGGAGAGGATTCAAATGTACATAAAAATTCTTCAATGATTGAATCCATCTCTTAGTCAACCTCTTCAAAGGCTTTAACCACTTCTTCCGACTCAATTATCTTAACTTCCTCCTCTTGTTGCACTCCTTGCTTCAACTTCTCTTCTTCACCTTGAAGCTCTAAACTCGCTCCCTCACTATGCTCCTTGATTGCTACTCCACATTCAACAATGGGAGAGCCTTGGTCATGTAGGCTTAGGTGGGATGAGACCATATTGCTAACGGCTTCCGCTAGGATAGCCATCTTGGCTCCTAGCTCTTTGAAATATTTTTCGTCCCCTCTTGTTGCCTTTGGAGTTAAGAGTTAAGATCTCCTAGTTCTAGCATGAAGGCTTCATTAGGGGGCGGTGGTGGGAGAGAGAATTTATTGTTTGAGGGAAAGGCATTGTAATTGGAAGGTGGCTCATATTGGTAAGGGTATGGAGATGGTGTATATTGAGGTGGTTCTTGAGAGTAGTTGTGTTGGAATTGTGGTGGTTCTATGTATGGTTCATATGGCTCATAAGGTGGTTGGTAGGGTGGATAAGGATTAGGGCCATATGGAGGTGTTTGGTGGTATGGGGCTTGTGAGTAAGGTAGTTCAAAGCCATGTTGAGGGGTTGGTTCATAGGCATGTGGTAGTGGTTGTTGACAATCACAATAAGGGTCACCACATCTATTAGATTGATATGCAATAGGATAAGAGTTATACCCATAAGAATCCAGAGGTTGTTGTTGCCAAGAAGGTTGATCAATCCCTTGAGGCTCCTCCCATCTTTGATTGTTCCATCCTTGATGCATATTGTTATTATAGTTCCCATTCCCTACAACATAATTTGAGCCAAACTCATAGCCAAAGAGGTGAGAATTCATAATAGCAAATGAAAATAAAAACAAAACTAGTAAGAACTAATAAAAACTAACTCCTGAAACAAGAAAAAACTGGCAAAGAAGCATATTAACATATATACAGTAGCCAATAACATAACACCATTGCAACTCCCCGGCAATGACGCCATTAATTTGATTGGAAGAATCGTGTTGGTTAGGAATTTCTCTTATAAAAAGAAGAATTTCGTTGTAAGCATAGCTCCAAATCAACAAACAACTCTCACATCAAATTAAAATATGATTTTGTCACATGTACGAACCCCATTGAAAATTAACCGAAGTATTTAGACTCCGGGTCGTCTCACAAAGAATTGCAATGAAGTGGTCAATTATTGGCTATGAAGAACAAGGGGGGTTTGATTGGTAAGAGGGCAAGAAATTAAATGATAAGAAAAGTAAATCAAGCAAGTAACTAAAGAAGGCAATTAACAAAGAGAGACATTCATTGCAAGAATTGAGATCATAGGCTTTCTATCCTAGTCATACAATGATTAATTCATCTTATTTAGTCAACTCCAACAAATGGAAGAATGTATCATGTTATCTTCACATAGGGAGAATGTCAAACAAGATTAATCAATCATATCACAATAATAACAAGAATCTATCTCATTTCGTCATCCCCAACATTGGAAGAAGGTGTAAGTCATCTTCCATGAGAAAAAGTCAAACAAGACTAGTTAATCTCAAATCAAAATTCCTAATCAACTCACTAATTAAATTAGCAAAACATTAGAGTCATTGAAAATGATATTAACTAACAATTCTAATTCACCAACATAGGTTGGGTTTTCATGACTCAAGATTGCCCAATTACTCTTCCC
>NW_015496187.1:3515-4251 GCF_000816755.2 Arachis ipaensis
TTTCCTATCGATTTGGCCGACCTCTTTGAGAAGAGGTCGGGTAGCCTGACCTGAAGAGGTCGGTCGCTTTGTCACCAATCATCCCTGGTCGGATAACTCGACTCAGGGTATGAACAGTGCCCCTGCTTGAGCTCGGCCTTCTTTTTTGAGGTCGATTCCTTGACTTCGGTCCTTCTCTAGTGAAGCCAAACTCAACCATTTTGTCAATTCCTTTGTAGCAGCTTTTGAATGTAGAACGTTTTCCTCTAAAAGCGCGCGCTTTTATATCAGCGCTTTGGAAACGTGCGAGGGTTTAATACCTTCATTAATTGGTATTAATTGCCCCGTTTTTTCTTGTGGCCTTTTATTTTGAATTTGTGATCAGAAAACGGTTTTCCTTCTTCGCTCCCCTTCGTAACTTCTTTTGTTCTCTCGCTCTCTGTCTTTTGCCTACATTTTGCTTTTCTTGCGTTGCGACGTCGTTCGGCAATTTTCTGGGCAGTTTCTATTTTTACGTCTTCATTTTCCCTCGAAGCTTCTTTCTTCTCTAGGTTAGTTCCATTCACATTTTCTTTTTCTTTCGTTGCTTTGGCTTTCTGATGAAGTTTTTATTTTGCTTTAGAGAAAGTTTGGATCTTTATGTTTTTGTCGCGCCTAAGTGTTGTGTATTCTAGGTGTTTCTTCATCTTCTGCGTGACCTTTTTGCCTTTCCTGTTGCTTGATATTTTTAGGGCTTTGCATGTTCTGTTGTTTGTGT
>NW_015496187.1:5716-7511 GCF_000816755.2 Arachis ipaensis
TGCCTAGTTGGTGTTTTTGGGGCTTAAAAGATGCCTCTTGTTTGTGCTCAAATTTTATGCCCACTATAGAGTATTATATATGTTGGAAAGCTCTGAATGTCAGATTTCTAACGCAACTGGAATCACCTCAATTGGACCTCTGTAGCTCACGTTATGCTCCTTTGAAGTGGACATGGTCGCTGGCATATATGCCAACGTTATTGGAAATGTTGATTGCCAATAACGCTAGAGATTTCCCATTTCTGAAGCTCAAACTTAGTGTCCACCCCATAATANACGTTATTGGAAATGTTGATTGCCAATAACGCTAGAGATTTCCCATTTCTGAAGCTCAAACTTAGTGTCCACCCCATAATAATATATATCATTGGAAAGCCCTGGATGTCTACTTTCCAATGCCTTTGGAAGCAGATCATTTGGAGCTCTACAACTCGAGTTATACTTCTTGGAAGGTGAAGAGGTCAGTTGGCCTAAATATAGGCTGATACCATGTTCATCATTGCACTTTAGGGGCAGGTTTTATCCCTCAAATTTAGTGTCAACCATGTAGTGACATATATGCTTGGAAAGCTCTGGAATCCTACTTTTCAATGCCACTGGAATCACCTCATTTGGAGCTTTGTGGCTCAAGTTATGCGTATTTGAAGAAGTCATGGTCAGGCTGCCAGGTGGGACTTTTTCCCACGTTAACTACCACGTTAACTAAGTTAACGTGGGAGTTAACGTGGCTTATTGGGAGCTTGTGAGTTCACTCCAACGTTAGTGAGAATGTTTGGTGTCACTAATGTTGTCGATCACCACCTTTCTCCATGTTAGCTTCCACGTTAACTAAGTTAACGTGGGAGTTAACGTGGCTTTGTTGTAACTTGGGCCAACGTTAGTGACAATGTTGAATGTCACTAACGTTGGCTTTCCCCCTTTCTTCTTAACGTTAGAGGCCACGTTAACTAAGTTAATGTGGGAACTAACGTGCCCACTTATGAGCTTGGTCCAACGTTAGTGATAATGTTAAGTGTCACTAACGTTGGCTCCATTTCCTTTCTTCAAAGTTAATGCCAGTAACTTTTCCCACTAACGTTGGGGCTTTCCATCCTTCCACGTTAGTGCCTACGTTAGTGTAACTAACGTTGCCACTAACGTGGCTCTTCTCTTTTTCTTTTGGCCTGAAATCAATCAAATAAAGTGCATCAAAGTCTTGCTCTTAATCATGGATCATGCATCATCCAATTTATCATATAATTCATGCAAAATCCTAATGAAATCATGTAAAATGCACAATGTATGCTTGAATCAAGATGTAAGTGAATATCCACCCAAAACAAGCTTATTTCCTAAGAAAATGCATGAAACTACCTTAAAAACAGTAAAGAAAAGGTCAGTGAAACTGGCCAAGATGCCCTGGCATCATCGAGTTGTTTTATCCCTTGTCCGAGATGTTTTTAGTATTCCCCTCTTCTTTTCTTATTGTAGGATTAGTTGGCGTCGTGTCTTCTTGCCATAACATTGTAGAGATGTCTTCCAGAGTTCCCGAGGGGATGTCCGATTGGCTGGACTCCCTTGTTTTGATGTGTGTTTCTGTTGTGGATGCTGAATTTTGCACAGAACTGAGGAAGCGCCATAGGATTTGTGGTAACAGTGCTCGTGAGGAGGATTATGAGCTTGTTGCTCCTGACTCTGATGAGAGAGTTTGTTTTCCAACTTCTGTTGAGAGGGAGCGTCCCTTCTTTTATGCCTATGAATACTTTTTCAGTCAGTTGAACGTTACTTTTCCTTTTACTGCTTTTGAGACCGACCT
>NW_015496187.1:7853-8208 GCF_000816755.2 Arachis ipaensis
TTTCTTAGTTTTGGCTTCCTCATCTTGTGATTGTAACCCTTTACTGTGGCTGGTTTTGTGTTTGCAGAGATGTCAAAAAACAATGAATCCATGAAGGCCTTCAAAAGGGCAAAGAAGGCGACTGCTGCTCAGACATCTCGGCCAAGGCGGCCGGGGAGGGATCTTCCCAAGTGCAAGTGAAGCCACCTGTGCCGAGTTCTCCTGGACCGAGGAAGGTGATCCCTACTCCTCGGGTTGGTCTGGCTGACCCTCCACCAACTTCTACCTCTCGCTCTAGTGCTCCTCCCAACAAGAAACAAAAAACAGCTGAGCCTTTCAACCTTGATGCTCCTGACTTTAATGCAATTGAATTTGT
>NW_015496187.1:12788-13019 GCF_000816755.2 Arachis ipaensis
ATCAACATGTCGTCCACATAGACTTCCATGATTTTCCCGATGTGATCTGAGAAGACTTTATTCATTAGCCTTTGATAAGTAACTCCCGCATTCTTGAGACCGAAAGGTGGTGCACGAAATTGTGATCTCAGGCAACGGTGCCAGAAACTCTGTACGCACGTCTTAATAAATCGTTTTGCATTCACAACTTCGATACAACTAACCAGCAAGTGCACTGGGTCGTCCAAGTAA
>NW_015496188.1:0-505 GCF_000816755.2 Arachis ipaensis
ATCAATCAGGGCTCTACCTGTAGCTAAAAATGGTCTACCAAGTATAATAGAGGGTTTTACCTCCTCTTCCATGTCTAATATAACAAAATCAACAGGGAAAATAAATGGTCCTACTTTAACAAGTAAATCTTCAACCACACCTCCGGAAAATAAATGGTCCTAGTATAGTGGTGAGTATTTCTGCCTGTCACGCGGGTGACCCGGGTTCGATCCCCGGTAACGGCGCCAAAAACTTGGTGCGGTTTTTTACAACACACTTATAGGTAATTTAATAGAAAGATCAGCAAGTTGAAGAGAAATATGAGTGGGTTTTACCTCCTCAATTTGAAGCTTTTTCATCACTGAAAGTGGCATGAGGTTGATGCTAGTTCCAAGATCACATAAAGCTCTCTGAATGCCGACTTCTCCAATGGTGCAAGGGATGACAAAGCTTCCTGGGTCTGGCATTTTCTCAGGAAGGGTGTGTTGAATAATAGCACTGCATTCCTTGGTTAACACCACTGTC
>NW_015496188.1:9554-12990 GCF_000816755.2 Arachis ipaensis
AGAGAGAGAAGCTCCCTCTTCTCTCTAGAATTAGGTTAGGATTAGGTTAGATTATTCTAAATTCATGTTTAATTACTTGATCTCATCTTGTTTCTTTTATAATTTCTCATTTCTACATCTTGATTCTCTTAATTGTGATGTTAATTTCTCATTTTGCTCTCTTTTGTGATGTTGAACTCATGTTAGATTTGATTTATTTTTAATGCAATTTAATGCTTGATGTTTCTTCATTGTTGATTTGAGTTGTTGATCTCAATTTTCTTGCACATTAGTAGTTCTTAGATGTTACTATTCTTGCAATTTATGAAGTTTACTTTTATTGCACTCTATGTGTTTGATGAAATGTTCTCTTTAGTTGTTGAGTAGTTTCGTCAACTCTTGGTCTAAGCCAAGGGAATTGGGTAATCTTGAGTCATCGGGTATGATGGAATTGGTGATTTGAGAACCCATGGTGATCAATTTGATACCCATTGACACTAACTCACTACTAAGTTAATTAGTAGGTAGGTTAGGACTTAAGGGTGGATGTGATCAAATCTATTTGACGTATTTCAAGCTTAGGAGTAAATTTTACGTACTTAAAGCTTTTGGGAAGTAGACTTAATAGGTTGGCCTCTCATGATTATCAATATTCGGTTTGTTGACAAGGATGGTGATCTCAATTACTCAAGTCTTAGCCAAGAGTTCTTTAATTTGCTTTCTTTACTTGCTTGCTAAATCTACTTTTCTTGCCCTCTTATGAACCAAACCCCCCCCCCTCTTTACCCCCTTCATAGCCAATAACTAAGCACTACATTGTTTCCTAGGGAGACGATCTGGAGTCCAAATACTTCGGTTATTTCTTATTAGGGGTTTGTTATCTGTGACAAAACCATAAATTTTTGTATGAGAAGTCTCTTTGTTGGTCTAGGAATATACTTCCAACGATAATTCAATTGAAAAATTCTATGTCAACAAGAGTCTAACGCTCATCAATGGAATTGATTGGATTTTATCATATAAACCCACATTATTTCCGTTAAATAGCATGATTTTGTGTTCTCCCCCTAAATTGTGCCTAATTGTGAAAACATGCTCTTTTGTGCTTAATTTAATCATTTTTTATTCCATTTACATTTTATTTAATGTCTTGATATTTTTTATTAGTGATTTCAGGTGTAATAGGTGGGAATGACTTGATAAGAATGGAAAAGAAGCATGCAAAAAATAAAGGAAAAGAGCATTTTGGAGTGTGCATACGCACAAGATGAAAATCAACCAATGTGCGTACACATACATCTGTGTGTACGCACAAGTACCAGCGCGTGACTTCATTAAAAAATCACGTAGCTCATGAATTGGAGGCTTTGGAGGCCCAAATCTGATGACCTAGAGCTCATATGAAAGGGATAAACTTGAGGAAACCATACTATACCATTAGGAGTAGTATTAGATAGTTTTAGGAAGCTTTTAGTTTTAGTTTTCTCTTAAGTTTTCTCTCAACTTTCTTAGGGTTTTATTAGGGTTTATATTACAAGTGCAATTTTCATTTTGATCTTGGATTCTAGCTTGCTTCTATTGTAAGTATTTCTTAATTTTATCTTTAAGTACTACACTTGTGTTACACTTTCTTATAGTTAAAGACACTTTGTTAATATATACATATCTTTGCAATTTTGATTTCTAGTTGATAGATTTGATGATTTTTTTATTATATGTTTCTTTGAGTTATCATTGTTGATTTTGATCATTTATTACTCATAGTTTCAAGCATTTTTCAATTTTGCCATATTTTATGATTATGTCCACCAAGTGTTTGTGGAAATGTCAATTTTGATTATGAGGTAAATTTTCACTCCTTGTCTTGGAAAAATGAGTATATGGGATACTAGAGTCATAATGTCCAACATTTAGTGATAATTCTTGGATTGTTAATTATTCTTGTTTCCACTAACGCTAGCTTTTTACTAAGGCAATTAGTAAGTTAGCTAGGATTTGTGGATTAAGAATAACTATGCTCACTTGACTTACTCTTCGATGTTAAGGGTTGACTAGATGAGATTAATCCATCATAATTATCATAGTGGTGGTTATGACAAGGAAGAGATTCCCTAACTTAACCCAAGCCAAAGCTTCCATTTATGTTTTGAATCATACTTCAATCATTTTAAAGCTTTACTTGTCCATATTACATAGATAGTTCTTTAATTCGTTTATTAGTTCATTAGTTGCAATTTTGAGTGTTCTTTTATTTCTTAATTGATTGCTTCATTATTGAAAACCCCCTCAATTTCACAACCAAACTTGTACACTTGTGGTCACTAGTTCCTTGGGAAGACGACCCAGGATTTTACTCCCAGTTATTGTGAATTGAATTGTAACATCTTTAATCTAAACTTTGGTCGAGGGTCGCCTTGTCGATTGGGACTATACGTGCAACACCGATCCTATTTCTCGAGAAAATTTCTAACCGACGATCCCGCCAGCACCAGTAATTTTGAAAGGATTGAAAAAATTTAAATGACTCTCTGGGTTCATGAGCTGACGAGTTATGGTTAGTACTATGGTGCTCACACAACACCTCAATCCTTTACTAGTGAGACTCCGTTCAGGCTTACTTATGATAAAGAAATAGTAATCCTAGTAGAAAATGGAGAGCCTAGTCCAAGGATGTTGATTAGAAGTGTGAATGACCGCATGATCCCCAATCTTATTGATGAAGTAAGGTTAGCAGCTAACTTATCTGAGCAACTAATGAGCGGATAATTTATACGCTTTTTGGCATTGTTTTTAGTATGTTTTTAGTATAATTTAGTTAGTTTTTAGTATATTTTTATTAGTTTTTAAATAAAAATCACATTTCTAGACTTTACTATGAGTTTGTGTATTTTTCTATGATTTTAGGTATTTTTTGGCTGAGGGACTTGAGCAAAAATCAGATTCAGAGGCTGAAGAAGGACTGCAGATGTTGTTGGATTCTGACCTCCCTACACTCGAAATGGATTTTCTAGAGCTACAGAATTCCAAATGGTGCGATCTTAATTGCGTTGGAAAGTAGATATCCAGGGCTTTCCAGCAATATATAATAGTTCATACTTTGCCCGAGTTTAGACGACGCAAACTGGCGTTCAACGCCAGCTCTCTGCCCTATTCTGGAGTTAAACGCTAGAAACATGTTGCAAAGTAGAGTTAAACGCCAGAAACAGGTTACAAACTGGTGTTTAACTCCAAGGAAGACCTCTACACGTGAAAGCTTCAATGTTCAGCCCAAGCACACACCAAGTGGGCCCGGAAGTAGATTTCTGCATCATTTACTCATTTCTGTAAATCCTAGTAGCCAGTTTAGTTTAAATAGAACTTTTCACTATTGTACTAGGGGGTCTTTTTCCCTATTTTCGAATTCATATGCCATTTAGGGAGGCTGGCCATTCGGCCATGCCTGGACCTTGTTCTTATG
>NW_015496189.1:0-3323 GCF_000816755.2 Arachis ipaensis
AACATTATAAATAACATGTTAAATCATATAATGATTGGTTGCATGATAATAGTTGAAAGACACAAAGCATCATATGGTACATGCAACATGGTTAATAATTTAATAAAAAATAGCAGCATTCGTTTACATATATGGTGCATTCTTTCTAATTTACAATCCTCGGG
This sequence comes from Arachis ipaensis, assembly GCF_000816755.2. Taxonomy (NCBI): domain Eukaryota; kingdom Viridiplantae; phylum Streptophyta; class Magnoliopsida; order Fabales; family Fabaceae; genus Arachis; species Arachis ipaensis. The sequence continues at coordinate 165 of NW_015496189.1, forward strand.
ATCTGATCATTCTTGCTTATATTTTCATTCTTGACTATCTGGTTAAAAACAAAACCAGAAAACTTATTGTCTCCACTTCCTTTATATTTTCCATTAGAGTAATAACTAAGAATGCAAGTCAGAACATAGGGTAGAAAAGGAACATTCCAAAATTCTAAAGAGAAATGATATATTAGCAATACAAAATTTATGTCAAAGAGATACATCTTGTAATGATGATAGCAGTGACTGCATATTGGTTTTTTGTTTTCCTGCAGCTCATCTCTTTATCTGAACATCCATACAATCACTTAGGTTCTCTGCCAAATCAAAATCAAGTCTCACAAAAAAAATTATCATCAACTACAAACCCAATCAATTAGTGAGACTTTAAGTAATAAGCCAAACTGAAAGTGTGACCCATAAATCTTACAATGACAAAAATAAAATACCTATAAAATACATAATAAATCATCAATAGTTTACTTCATTAGCAAGCTTCAAATACGATATACCCTTGTAAAAATTTCAGATTCATCATTCATCTAATGCATTTGGTCCCTAAAATTTTAAACACATTATATAAAACTAAGAGACATGAATCATAAGATAGTACTTACAATAACAACAACAACAATAATAATAATATTAATTTCATTTTATTTACCCAAAAAAAGAAAGATTAAATATAACTAAGTGCTAGTATCCATGTAAAAAGTAGCTTCACGTGAGTAATTTTGTATTAACGATTGATGATTATCTTTGGCTCTTTTGGAGCTTATAAGAACAAAAGGAACTCCCATTTTGAAGCAGAAGTGAGGTAGGCGTTGTGCATACAAAAGCAATTATACACAAAAATGCATTACGAACCATAAAGCTATCACAAATACTAACTGATGAGTGACTTCAACATCCATTCACGCTTGAAAATGTAATGCAAACCAAAAGGTAGACCACCGGAGAAACCCTCAACTCTACCCTTCCAATCACTCAAAACCCGTGACTCATTGCCCTAACGTAGTGGAGGATGCCGCAAAGAGCAAGAAAACTAAGGAAACCTTAGCAGGGGCATTCCTTGCAACTTGCAAGGTCTAACTGCATCTTCTGCAATCGAAAGAGGAAAATTTGCAACGTTGAGGAACATATTGGAAAGAAAAAAACGAAGAAGAAATTAGAGTATTACCTAGTAAGGTAGAGCATCAGAGAACTGCTCGAGGCGAAGGTACATCTCACCAAGGGATTGGCAGGTAGGGAGCAAGTCATTTCCCAGCAAGTATTTTAGCAGAACTTCGTAATCGATTCGGATTCAGAGCCATTTGAAGGCTTCGACGTATCTCTTCTGTTCCTGTGAATGTCGCCAATGACGTTGACCCAACGCACCTCCTTGCGGCGATTATCTGAGCCCTAGCGCTCCGGTATGCACTTCCTTCAGCTCTGAGTCCTGGAACGGCATCACTAAATGACTCAGAAAGGTTGTCCGGTGATAAAGATATCTGAGACGATGAAGAATAAGAAAAGAACAGAAAAATAGAATCAGATAAAGAAGAAAAGAACCCTTCATTCTCTTGCTCATATGCTATTCCTTGATCTATTGACGACCCTGAAAAGATGCCAGCACACATTATTAAGCACAAAGCAAGATGTTAGATATGGCATGAAATTAAAGAGGGATCATTGAAATATAGATTCAAAAAAATAGAATACAAAAAATGAGGTGAAAATCGGTAACATACCGTCGCTGGTAGGAGAAGGAGCAGTGGGTGGCTTCTGGGTTTGAATAGAAGTTTGAGAAGGAAAAGGCGACAATGAGAGTGGCAAGCATGGGTTTGAATAGAAGTTTGAAAAGGAAAGGGCGACAATGAGAGTGGCAAGCATGATATCTGAAGAAGAAGAGAGAAACAGAAATAGATAATGGAAAAAAAACTGAAGAAGATGAAAAAGATAGAAGTGGTGAAATTGAAGAAGAAGAAAGAGGAGCCGAAGAGAAAAATAAAAACAAAAACAAAAATAATTGATGGAATATTATTCTTTTCTAATTTTTAACTTTGAATTCAAACTTTGAAATATGAAATTTAGGGCAATGTTAATGTTAAATAATGACATTATGTACATGAATGATAAATCTATGAGAGAGAATATGGCAAGAAGGGTATAAACGCCGGCACAAACGCCGTCGAACCTGTCTCTGCATCTGCCTCCTCCTTGGTTGCATACCTTGACCCATTCCACAATTTGCTTTAGCATGCATGACCATCATCACATCCTCCCCCTTATTCACCACCGTGATAAACTCCACGGTGACCAGTCAGACCCATGCTGCCTTATACTCCTCCACCATCATAGTCGACGTCGCCACCGCTTTTACCTTCGTAACCCTTATCACCACCGCTGCCGTCCCTTCCACCGCGACGACTTCCCTGAAGGTTGGAGCCGTCGGGTACAATGACAGCAACTGCCTTCAAACTCTATAATCTCCACCTTCAGGGGAGATTAGGAACAAAAAGAACTGAAGAAGAAGAAGAAGAAACCGAAAAATAATATCAGTGAACGGAGATACGAACTGAAGAGGAAGAGGAACCAAATATGATGATGAAAAAGAAGGAGAAAGAAAAATAGCAATTGAGACTAGAGGGAGAATGCAAATGATGGGTATGAATATCTTTTTCAATTTTGATTCTGAATTCAAAATTCAAAAATTGAATTTTTGTGCCCAATTGTTGTATTGTGGCAAGTGACAACAATGACACGGGATGGGAGAGATGAGGTTCATGTAAGAGGAAGGAATGATTGAAAATGAATCTGGAGCATGCCATGTTGGATTTTCACTACCGAAAAAACCTTGTTTTAAAGGATAGGATAGGATAGGATTATAGGATAGGATAGGATGAGGTGGCATTGGTGTTTACTTTTGGATGAAGAACAAATAAAGAAAAAGATAAATCTCAGAGAGTATTATTATACATCTAATACAATTCTTCTAATAGAGGGTTTCAAGTTAGTGGAATTTCACGCTGTCAATGCTCTCAGCTATGGAGGTACTATTTATGATATGTCCATTGTTAGAAATAAGAGACCAAACTAAAGAAAGTGTTTTGTGTATATTCAGTCTGATGAAAAGTACAATATACAAGGGGTATTTATAGGTGCTAAATGAATCAAAGTAATAAAGGCATAGAATCC
>NW_015496189.1:12513-12976 GCF_000816755.2 Arachis ipaensis
ACTTATTTCTTTTGATTGGATTTATTCATGGACAGTTAACAATGATCGAATGTTCTAATATTAAGATTTAAGAGAGTCTATTATTCATATTGTTTAAAAAAATTATTCTCTACTTAATAAAATCAATTTGTGTAATACTCATGAACTCATACATTTTTATATATTATTTTATTTTTCGAACAATAAAAAACTGTAGTATAACTGGTAATAATGTCACATGCTAACATTATTTTATTTTTAAATCAACATTGCAAACTAAATGTCATTGTAGTATTAGCACTATATACATTAATGGATTTTCATATTTTATTTTATTAGAAAGTTAAAATTTTATTTTAGTGTAATATATTATTTGATTGTAATAGAAATAACAATAAAAATAACTAGTTTTGAGATTTTTTAAAAATAAATTAATTTTTTAAAATGTTCAAAATTAACTTATAAATTATAATTGATTTTGTAT
>NW_015496190.1:0-268 GCF_000816755.2 Arachis ipaensis
GCAAAGCTGAGTCACAATCTGAAAAGGTTCACCCAATTATGTGTCTGTGGCATTTATGTATCCGGTAGTAATACTGGAAAAACAAAGTGCTTAGGGCCACGGCCAAGACTCATAAAGAAGCTGTGTTCAAGAATCATCATACTGAACTAGGAGAGTCAATAACACTATTTGAAATCTGAAGTTCCTAAAGATGCCAATCATTCTAAACCTCAATGGATAAAGTGAGATGCCAAAACTATTCAAGAGGCAAAAAGCTATAAGTCCCGCT
>NW_015496190.1:1763-3423 GCF_000816755.2 Arachis ipaensis
TCCACACATAGAGTCACAATGAGGATTCAATACAATTATATATTGTTAATCTCACACAAGTACAAAGAACATGGAACACAATTTCGTGCACCAAGTGATGAGTGGATAATTTATACGCTTTTTGACATTGTTTTTAGTATGTTTTTAGTAGGATCTAGTTACTTTTAGGGATGTTTTCATTAGTTTTTATGTTAAATTCACATTTCTGGACTTTACTATGAATTTGTGTGTTTTTCTATGATTTCAGGTATTTTCTGGCTGAAATTGAGGGACTTGAGCAGAAATCAGATTCAGAGATTGAAAAAGGACTGCTGATGCTGTTGGATTCTGACCTCCCTGCACTCAAAGTGGATTTTCTGGAGCTACAGAACTCGAAATGGCGCGCTTCCAATTGCGTTGGAAATTCGACATCCAGGGATTTCCAGCAATTTATAATAGTCCATACTTTGGCCAATAATTGACGACGTAAACTGGCGTTCAACGCCAGCCTTCTGCCCAAATCTGGAGTCCAGCGCCAGAAAAGAATCCAAAACCAGAGTTGAACGCCCAAACTGGCACAGAAACTGGCGTTCAACTCCACAAATGGCCTCTGCACGTGCAACACTCAGGCTCAGCCCAAACACACACCAAGTGGGCCCTTGGACTGAGGCAGCAATTTGTTATCAAGAGCAAGTTAGTTGGAGTTAATCCACCTGCACTGTTCCTGATCTACATGCTAAAGCTTGGCTGGCCATTGGCCATGTCTAGTGTTTTGGACTGAAGCTTTCATTGAAAGCTTGGCTGGCTAGTAAGCCATGTCTAATTCCTGGACTGAAGCTTTAGACTAACATGGCAAGATTCCTGGAATTCATATTAAAAATTTTGGAATCCTTATTTTTCTTTTTCATATTATTTTCGAAAAAATCCAAAAAAAATTAGAAAATCATAAAAATCAAAAATATTTTTGTGTTCTTGTTTGAGTCTTGAGTCATGTTATAAGTTTGGTGTCAATTGCATATGCATCTTGCATTTTTTTTTCGAAAATTCATGCATACATAGTGTTCTTCATGATCTTCAAGTTGTTCTTGGTAAGTCTTCTTGTTTGATCTTGTTGATTTTTTGTTTTGTGTCTTTTATTGTTTTTCATATGCATTTTTCGTTTCTTAGAGTCTAAACATGAAAGATTTCGAAGTTTGGTGTCTTGCATGTTTTCTTTGCATTAAAAATTTTTCAAAAATATGTTCTTGATGTTCATCATGACATTCATAGTGTTCTTGGTGTTCATCTTGACATTCATAGCATTCTTGCATGCATTCATTGTTTTGATCTAAAAATTTCATGCATTGCATATTTTTCATGTTTTTCATAAAAATTTCAAAAATAAAAAAAAAAATATATCTTTCCCTTTTTCTCTCATCAAATTCGAAAATTTGGATTGACTTTTTCAAAAATTTTTAAAATCAAGTTGTTTCTTATGAGTCAAATCAAATTTTCAATTTGAAAATCTTATCTTTTTCAAAATCTTTTTCAAAAATCAAAACTTTTTCAAAATTCTTAGTTATTTTCGAAAATTCCAAAAAATATTTTTCAAAAATCTTTTTCTTATTTTTATATCAAATTTTCGAAAATAACATAAACAATTAATGTTTTGATTCAAAAATTTCAAGTTTGTTACTTGCTT
>NW_015496190.1:4737-6514 GCF_000816755.2 Arachis ipaensis
TGTTTCATTGATAGTTTGGAATTTATAGTATATTTTCTTCTTTTTATCCTATTTGATTTTCAGTTGCTTGGGGACAAGCAACAATTTAAGTTTGGTGTTGTGATGAGCTGATAATTTATACGCTTTTTGGCATTGTTTTTAGTATGTTTTTAGTAGGATCTAGTTACTTTTAGGGATGTTTTCATTAGTTTTTATGTTAAATTCACATTTCTGGACTTTACTAGGAGTTTGTGTGTTTTTCTGTAATTTCAGGTATTTTCTGGCTGAAATTGAGGGACTTGAGCAAAAATCAGATTCAGAGGTTGAAAAAGGACTGTTGATGCTGTTGGATTCTGACCTCCCTGCACTCAAAGTGGATTTTCTGGAGCTACAGAACTCGAAATGGCGCGCTTATAATTGCGTTGAAAAGTAGACATCCAGGGCTTTCCAGCAATATATAATAGTCCATACTTTGGTCAAGAATAGACGACGTAAACTGGCGTTCAACGCCAGCCTTCTGCCCAAATCTGGCGTCCAGCGCCAGAAAAGGATCCAAAACCAGAGTTGAACGCCCAAACTGGCACAGAAACTGGCGTTCAACTCCACAAATGGCCTCTGCACGTGCAACACTCAGGCTCAGCCCAAACACACACCAAGTGGGCCCCGGAAGTGGATTTATGCATCAATTACTTACTCATGTAAACCCTAGTAGCTAGTTTATTATAAATAGGACCTTTTACTATTGTATTAGGAATCTTTTGATCATCTTAGGATCTTAGGATCATCTTGGAACGCATTGTTCTTAGACCATGGGGGCTAGCCACACAGCCATGCCTGGACCTTCACTTATGTATTTTCATACGGTAGAGTTTCTACACTCCATAGATTAAGGTGTGGAGCTCTGCTGTTCCTCAAAGATTAATGCAAAGTACTCTTGTTTTCTATTCAATTCTTCTTATTTCGCTTCTAAGATATCCATTCGCACCCAAGAACGTGATGAAGGTGATGATTTTGTGTGACGCTCATCACCATTCTCCCCTATGAACGCGTGCCTGACAAACACTTCTGTTCTACATGAATTAAGCTAGAATGAGTATCTCTTAGATCTCCTAACAGGAATCTTCGTGGCGTAAGCTAGAATGATGGCGGCATTCAAGAGAATCCGGAAGGTCTAAACCTTCTCTGTGGTATTCTGAGTAGGATTCAATGATTGAATGACTGTGACGAGCTTCAAACTCGCGATTGTTGGGCGTTAGTGACAGTATATTCTCTTCTTTTTATCCTATTTGATTTTCAGTTGCTTGGGGACAAGCAACAATTTAAGTTTGGTGTTGTGATGAGCGGATAATTTATACGCTTTTTGACATTGTTTTTAGTATGTTTTTAGTAGGATCTAGTTACTTTTAGGGATGTTTTCATTAGTTTTTATGTTAAATTCACATTTCTGGGCATTACTATGAGTTTGTGTGTTTTTCTGTGATTTCAGGTATTTTCTGGCTGAAATTGAGGGACTTGAGCAGAAATCAGATTCAGAGATTGAAAAAGGACTGCTGATGCTGTTGGATTCTGACCTCCCTGCACTCAAAGTGGATTTTCTGGAGCTACAGAACTTGAAATGGCGCGCTTCCAATTGCGGTGGAAAGTAGACATCCAGGGCTTTCCAGCATTATATAATAGTCCATACTTTGGCCAAGAATTGACGACGTAAACTGGCGTTCAACGCCAGCCTTCTGCCCAAATCTGGAGTCCAGCGCCAGAAAAGAATCCAAAACCAGAGTTGAACGCCCAAACTGGCACA
>NW_015496190.1:6650-8156 GCF_000816755.2 Arachis ipaensis
TATCTCTTAGATCTCCTAACCGGAATCTTCGTGGCGTAAGCTAGAATGATGGCGGCATTCAAGAGAATCCGGAAGGTCTAAACCTTGTCTGTGGTATTCTGAGTAGGATTCAATGATTGAATGACTGTGACGAGCTTCAAACTCGCGATTGTTGGGCGTTAGTGACAGACGCAAAAGGAGGGTGAATCCTATTCCAGCATGATCGAGAACCGACAGATGAATAGCCGTGCCGTGACAGGGTGCGTGAGCATATTATTCACTGAGAGGAGGGGATGTAGCCACTGACAACGGTGATGCCCTTGCATACAGCCAGCCATGGAAAGGAGTAAGACCGATTGGATGAAGATAGTAGGAAAGCAGAGGTTCAGAGGAACGAAAAGCATCTCCATTCGCTTATCTGAAATTCCTACCAATGATTTACATAAGTATCTCTATCCCTATTCTATTATTTATTATTCGAAAACTCCATGATTATTTTATATCCGCCTGAATGAGATTTACAAGGTGACCATAGCTTGTTTCATACCAACAATCTCCGTGGGATTCGACCCTTACTCACGTAAGGTATTACTTGGACGACCCAATGCACTTGCTGGTTAGTTGTATCGAAGTTGTGACAATTATGAATTAAGATCAGAGCACCAAGCTTTGGAGCCATTACCAGGATTTGTTCGAGCCTGGAGATCACAATTTCGTGCACCAAGTTTTTGATGTGATGAACGGATAATTTATACGCTTTTTGGCATTGTTTTTAGTATGTTTTTAGTAGGATCTAGTCAGTTTTAGGGATATTTTCATTAGTTTTTATGTTAAATTCACATTTCTGGGCTTTTCTATGAGTTTGTGTGTTTTTCTGTGATTTCAGGTATTTTCTGGCTGAAATTGAGGGACTTGAGCAGAAATCAGATTCAGAGGTTGAAAAAGGACTGCTGATGCTGTTGGATTCTGACCTCCCTGCACTCAAAGTGGATTTTCTGGAGCTACAGATCAATTACTTACTCATGTAAACCCTAGTAGCTAGTTTATTATAAATAGGACCTCCTACTATTGTATTAGGCATCTTTGGACGTCTGGTTCTTAGATCAGAGGGGCTGGCCATCTCGGCCATGCCTGGACTTTCACTTATGTATTTCAACGGTAGAGTTTCTACACTCCATAGATTAAGGTGTGGAGCTCTGCTGTTCCTCAAAGATTAATGCAAAGTACTACTGTTTTCTATTCAATTCTTCTTATTTCGCTTCTAAGATATCCATTCGCACCCAAGAACGTGATGAAGGTGATGATTATGTGTGACGCTCATCATCCTTCTTCCTCATGAACGCGTGCCTGACAAACACTTCTGTTCTACATGAATTAAGCTAGAATGAATATCTCTTAGATCTCCTAACTAGAATCTTCGTGGCGTAAGCTAGAATGATGGCGGCATTCAAGAGAATCCGGAAAGTCTAAACCTTGTCTGTGGTATTCCGAGTAGGATTCAATGATTGAATGACTGTGACGAGCTCC
>NW_015496190.1:8229-11552 GCF_000816755.2 Arachis ipaensis
TCATTCTAGCTTATTTCATGTAGAACAGAAGTGTTTGTCAGGCACTCGTTCATAAGGGAGAATGATGATGAGCGTCACACTTAATCATCACCTTCATCACGTTCTTGGGTGCGAATGGACATCTTAGAAGCGAAATAAGAAGAATTGAATAGAAAACAGTAGTACTTTGCATTAATCTTTGAAGAACAGCAGAGCTCCACACCTTAATCTATGGAGTGTAGAAACTCTACTGTATGAAAATACATAAGTGAAGGTCCAGGCATGGCCGAGATGGCCAGCCCCCTATTGTGATCTAAGATAGCATACAACTGATCAAAGATGTCAAATACAATAGTAAGAGGTCCTATTTATAATAAACTAGCTACTAGGGTTTACATGAGTAAGTATTTGATGTATAAATTCACTTCCGGGGCCCACTTGGTGTGTGTTTGGGCTGAGCTTAAGTGTTGCACGTGCAGAGGCCATCTGTGGAGTTGAACGCCAGTTTCTGTGCCAGTTTGGGCGTTCAACTCTGGTTTTGGATCCTTTTCTGACGCTGGACGCCAGATTTGGGCAGAAGGCTGGCGTTGAACGCCAATTTACGTCGTCAATTCTTTGCCAAAGTATGAACTATTATATATTTCTGAAAAGCCCTGGATGTCTACTTTCCAACGCAATTGGAAGCGCGCCATTTCGAGTTCTGTAGCTCCAGAAAATCCACGTTGAGTGCAGGGAGGTCAGAATCCAACAGCATCAGCAGTCCTTTTTCAACCTCTGAATCTGATTTCTGCTCAAGTCCCTCAATAGAGGTGATGGATTCATAGGACATTCATATCTTTAAGACAAAGTTACTAACTACTAATGATCATGTAATGAAGGCACAAACATAGATAAGCACATAATACCGAAAACAAAAAACAGAGAAAGCAAGAACAAGGAATGAATCCACCTTAGTGATGGTGGCGTTTCCTTCTTGAGGAACCAATGATGTCCTTGAGCTCTTCTATGTCTCTTCCTTGTCTTTGTTGCTCCTCCTTCATTGCTTTTAGATCTTCTCTGATTTCATGAAGGATGATGGAGTGCTCTTGATGTTCCACCCTTAGTTGCTTCCAATAATTGTGTGGAAGAAAATGTATCCCCTGAGGTATCTCAGGGATCTCTTGATTTGTAGTCAAATGTTCTACCACTGAGCTATAGACCCTTGATGGAAGCTTTTGTCTTCCCTTTCCTCTTTCTAGAGGCCTCTCTGGCCTTAGGTGCCATCAATGGTTATGGAGAAAAAACAAAAAAGCTATGCTTTTTTACCACACCAAACTTAGAATGTTGCTCGCCCTCGAGCAAAAGAAGAAAGAATAGAAGAATAAGAAGAAGATATGGAGGAGATGGATGGGAGTGTGTATTCGGCCTTGAGGTGTCAGGGCATTTACATCCCTGCACCAATTTAGGCATGCAAAATGCCCTTGCACACAACTCTGGGTGTTCAGCGCCAGGTTGGTGCCCATTTTGGGCGTTCAACGCCCTTTTGCTGCCATTTCTGGCGTTGAACGCCAGAACCATGCTTGTTCTGGGCGTTCAGCGCCAGGATGCTCCCATTCTGGGCGTTCAGCGCCAGAACTATGCTCTGTTCCTCTGTATTGCTTGGGAGAGTACTAGGAGGGATTTCAGTGATCCTTTTACTCAGCTGGCCCACTTGTGCTTCCAGATTTCTAATGGAAGACCTTGTTTCATTTATGAAACTTACAGTGGCCTTAGATAGAACAGAGACTAGATTTGCTAAATTAGAAGCATTTTATTCAGAGTTCTCTGTCTGTTGCTGAGTTGATGATGGAAAAGGTTTGCAATTGCTAAACCTGTTTCTTCCACCATTATTAAAGCCTTGTTGGGGCTTTTGATCCTTCCATGAGAAATTTGGATGATTTCTCCATGTTGAGTTATAGGTGTTTCCATAATTCCTGTTCGAAAATTTCTGAAAGGTTATCTCTGGATTGTTGTATTTTAGCTTCTCTTAATTTTCTCTTCAGAGTCCTTTCAGGTTCTGGTTCTGCTTCCACAAGAATGTTCTTATCCTTGCTCCTGCTCATATGACAAAGAAGAGGGCACAGAAAAATAATAATAATAATAATAGAGATCCTTTATACCACAGTATAGGGATCCCTTTGTGAGTGGAAGAAAAGAGGGGGAGACAAAGAATGTGATGTAAAGGAAGAAACACAACTGTACGAATGGAAGAGATGTGAGATGAGATATTAGGATATGAATGAATAAATAGAATAGGATGGGGGAGGTATAATTTTCGAAAATTATTTTGAAAAAGAGTTAGTGATTTTTGAAAAATGGTTTTTGAAAAATGTTAGAAATTTTCGAAAAATTTTTAAAATTTAAAAATAAAAATAATTAGTTAATAAAAAAGAAATTTTTGAAAAAGAGGGGAGATTTTTTTCGAAAATTAGAGAGAGAGAGAGAGTTAGTTAGATAGTTTTGAAAAAGTTAAGAAACAAACAAAAAGTTAGTTAGTTAGTTGAAACAAATTTTTAAGAAGATAAGAAGTTAGGAGGTTAGAGAAGATATTTTGAAAAAGATATTTTTGAAAAAGATAAGATAAGAAGATATTTTTAAAAAGATATGATAGAAATTAGTTTTTGAAAAAGATTTGATTTTTAAAATCTCAATTAATGACTTGATTCATAAGAAATCACAAGATATGATTCTAGAACTTAAAGTTTGAATCTTTCTTAACAAGCAAGTAACAAACTTCAAATTTTTGAATCAAAACATTAATTGATTATGTTATTTTCGAAAATTTGGTATAAAAATAAGAAAAAGGTTTTTGAAAAATATTTTTTGGAATTTTCGAAAATAACTAAGAATTTTGAAAAAGATTTGATTTTTGAAAAAGATTTTGAAAAAGATAAGATTTTCAAATTGAAAATTTGATTTGACTCATAAGAAACAACTTGATTTTAAAAATTTTTGAAAAAGTCAATCCAAGTTTTCGAATTTGAGGGGAGAAAAAGGGAAAGATATTTTTTTTGATTTTTGAGATTTTATGATGCAAGAGAAAAACACAAAAAGGATGCAATGCATGAAATTTTTAGATCAAAACAATGAATGCATGCAAGAATGCTATGAATGTCAAGATGAACACCAAGAACACTATGAATGTCATGATGAACATCAAGAACATATTTTTGAAAAAAATTTAATGCAAAGAAAACATGCAAGACACCAAACTTAGAATTCTTTAATGCTTACGCACTAAGAATTCAAGAATGCATATGATAAACATGAAAAGACACAAAACAAAAATTCATCAAGATCAAACAAGAAGACTTACCAAGAACAAC
>NW_015496190.1:12313-12933 GCF_000816755.2 Arachis ipaensis
GAAAGCTCCAGTCCAAAACACTAGACATGGCCAATGGCCAGCCAAGCTTTAGCATGTAATTCAGATATGACATGCCTGACATACTCATTACCAAAGGAATAGACATGGCTTTACAGCCAGCCAGGCTTCAACATGCTTCATGAAACACTAGAATTCATTCTTAAAAATTCTGAAAAGAAATATATTTTTAAAAAAATTTTTTTTTTTCGAAAACAGATGAGAGATTTTTGAAAATATTTTTGAAAGATTTTTTTTTTGAAAATAAAATAAAAAGAAAATTACCTAATCTGAGCAACAAGATGAACCGTCAGTTGTCCAAACTCGAACAATCCCCGGCAACGGCGCCAAAAGCTTGGTGCACGAATTGTGAATCACACTTTTCACAACGCGTACCACTAACCAGCAAGTGCACTGGGTCGTCCAAGTAATACCTCACGTGAGTAAGGGTCGAATCCCACGGAGATTGTTGGTTTGAAGCAATCTATGGTTATCTTGTAAATCTTAGTCTGGAAGTCAATTATGTTTATCAGTTGAATTGAGAATAAACAATAGAGCATGGATTAAAGGTTACTTGTTATGCAGTAATGGAGAATATGTTGGAGTTTTGGAGATGCTTTGTC
>NW_015496191.1:0-4315 GCF_000816755.2 Arachis ipaensis
AATTCAGACCACCAAATACCTTTAACAATCAACCCTCAAGCTCTAGTGCACTTCCTTTTCAATCACAGAATGATCTCCCCATCCCACCACCATCTCAATATCTGCCATCTCCATATCCATCAATCCAAGAGCACTATGATCCTACCTATGATAACCGAGTGCATCAAGAGACAAAGGATGTAACACCCTAATATTCAAATCCTTATGCTCGAGTCATAAGTCAATGATATTGCGGTGGTACGACTCTCAGGTGGATTTTTAATATATAAATATAGGTAATTATCGAAAGGAGAATTAATCGAGAAGCCTGAAAAGAGTAGAAATAAAATCACGAAGACGTAACACTCATGTTTTGACAACGAAAAGTTAAACTGCTAAGCCGAACGCGATATACGGACAAGGCATAAAGGAGATTAAGAGATAGATAACAGATAGATATATATATAACATAAGTAATAGCCACTAGTCGCGACCCGCGAAGTTTAGGCCGGCTAGGGTACAGTATGAAAGTAGTTGAAAACAGTATATCCTAATCTCTCCCAAAAAAAACATAAGAGCCTCTATAGGCAAGTCCCAAAAGAGTTCAATACATAATATAATCTTTTCAAAACAAAGATGGAGAGATTCTAAGCAAAACACAAAGTAGAGAAAATAAAGATCTTCGCCGTCTCTCAAACGTACCATAGCTCACTTCTGAGCACCTGGACCAGTATCTGAAAAACAAGAGATATATACGGAATGAGAACCCCGGGCCCATGGGTTCCCAGTACGGTAAAAGTGCCAAATAAATACAATGCACTGCAATAAAAACTCACTAAGCATCCTAAACTCCTTTTCACCAAGTATCCAGCCTAGATTCTCACTAATCCATAAATAGGCATCTGTCGTAAGGGAATACTAAATCTAGTTTATGTTACACATGTTTTCCCAACTCGCTGATTCTTCCACGAATCAGACTCAGAATCATAAGCAAAACCATCACCAGTTGTTCTGCCTCAGCAACTCTATATCAATACATCATACCCTCGCCTGGAGCTAGTGAAATCACATCACTGCGTCTACCCAGGGGGCTCAAATTATCTCATTCAAAAATCATCATCATCATGCAATCGCATCAAGAACAGCCCTCAACATCCACCGACACCAACATGAGGGATCTCTCAGTTGTACAAACACAAGCAATACAGACAAGTAATACACAAATAAGGTACAAGTAGAACAAGTAGCACATAATCAGGTAACATAGCATATATGATGTAGAAATCCAAAACAAATAGGCAAACCCAAACAATTCAAACATATGCAAATGATGTATGCCTGCCCTATGGCTGATGATATCATCTGTCGGTTATATAGCCAACCCGACATGTCCTGGTAGCTAACCATTGGACAGAAACATCCCTTGCGGAGCAAGTAGGTTTGAGCTACAACCCCCTTGCTACTACCCGCTCAACCCAGAGCCAGTGGAATAACTACTACTGCGGCTACTACCCAGGCGGGTGTTTAAAAGCTCAACCTGGAGCGAGTGGATTCACCACTACTACCGCTACTACCCAGGCGTCACAATCTCTGACCTAGAGCAAGTGGGACGAACTACAACCCTTGCTACTACCCAGGCATCTTAAGCATTGACCCGGAGCAAGCGGGATGAACCACAACCCTTTCTACTGCCCAGGTATCTCAAACATATATTCATTCGATCTCAATTCATATTATAAATCCTCATTGTTATCAAATCTCAAACATTAACCTGGAGCAAGTTGGACGAACCCCAACCCTTACTACTACCTAGGTATCAGAGTTACATTCATTCAAAACTCCATAATTAACTCATTTATCATAAACATCCTTTTCCGTCTCATACCCGGAGAAAGTGGACAACGCCACTGCTTACTACCCGGGGTTACACATCACATTTCAACATTTTCCATTATTATCCATTTAACACATTCATTCATTAATCATATATGCATTTATACTCAGCCATAATCAATAATGGCTTTGCCGTGACCCGGCAATAACTCAGCCATCCAGCTCATGGTTCAATCAAGAACCAGCCATTTATCAATAGATATAGCCCTTCGGCTCATGGCATACACGGTACTTCTACCGTCATCCTCCATATCTAATATAATCATCGTTGATCACCATTGATCATAACTTTTCCCCTTGCTTTACTCGCAAGTTACCACATCCCCTAGCTCCTTTCTCATTACTAGGCATATCATAATGATTTAATACATAATGGGTGATATCGGAGGCTTAGAAGTATGAGATTTGGCTTTTAAAACTCAAAAATCAACTTTGGCATGAAAACAGAGCCACGCGTATGCGCACTCCACGCGCACGCGTGGATGGCCTCAAAAACTCATCGACGCGTAAGCGTCATGCACACTAACGCGTGGATTGAAAAATAGCCAAGCGACGCGCACGCGTCAACCACGCGTATGCGTGGGTGCTCTCGTGCCCCATGCACAAAGCTGGCATAGTTCTGGCACAACTCTCTGGAAAATGGCTGGGCATTGGGTGCAGCACAATCGGCGCGCCCGCGCACATCATGTGCACGCGTGGATGGCGCTTTCTGGAAGAACAGCGCGTACACGCCAAGTGCGCCTACGCGCGAGGGGTCATTCTGCTAAAAATTTTCTAAGTTAAAAAGCTGCAGAATTTACAGATTCAGCCCCCAATCTTCCAACAGACATAACGTTCTCATTTTAAATCGTTTTTCACCCGTTCTTCGAACGGCATGGACATCCCGGATCCAATTTCATTTTTAAACAGATTTGGCACAAAATGGAGATCCGTATTCCAAATTATGTCCCGTCAAAGTATGTCCAAAAACCATGTTTTTCATACAAAACCACAAAGTGCCATTTTCAAAACAAGCCATTTTCAACTCTTTTCAAAATCAACCAAAACATGCCAATTTCAACCCTTTTTTGAAACCAATCAAAATATACCAAAATCAACATCAAGCCTCCTCAACTCATACATTGATGCTTTACCACGATTCACAAAACCACCATATAACCATTTTTACCCATTTCAAACAAATGGCTAAATTACAAACACATTAACATGTCATACATCTTTCCTCATCCCAATTTCCAACAATACTATTTTCAATCAATCGTCATTACACATAATCAATGTTATACTCACTGTCACATGGTTTCACCCACAAATCAACCTTAATCATTTCTCAAGTATATATCACAACATACATATCTCTCATACATGATCATACCATCAAGGCATCAATAATCATACTCACATATATGACCACATAATATATCTCAACCAAAATCAAACATACCTCATCTATACAATTTCACCCAAAATTACCAATTCCCACACTTCAACTCCTCAAACCTCATTATTCAATAACCAACCCAATTATTCATATATTCATTATTTGAAATTCATCCAATCACTTGTGTCATCATACAATGTACACATCAACTTACCTTCCTTACCTCTTTCCGGCCTCCGGCCCAATTTCATAATTTAAATACATAAACCACAAATTAATACTCATTATCCAATGCATCAAATTCTCAATACACCAAGCATACAAGGCCACACAATTCTCAATCCAATCATTAATTCACAATACATACCAACTATGCATATTAGCACCAACCATTTACACAATCCAAACTTAATCCTAGGGGCATCTAGCCTAGGAATTCTTATCACACCACACGGTACTTAAATGAAACTTAAACCGTACCTCTTGTAGCCAAATCAATTGAGCCTCTTCTTTGGAAGTCTCCACCAACCTTAGCCCCAAGCCTCACCAAAGCTCCTCAAGCAATACCAATCTCCCAATTGTGCACCAAAACCATCAAATGCACTAACATAACCAATATCACATACATACATCAACCTAGGGCTCATAAAAATGACAATTCACAAGGGTTGGAGGATTTCTTACCTTAACCCACTGAAGTTTGTGATGAATATCACCCATGGCTCATACTAGAGCACTCCNCCACAAAACTTAGATAGAATTGTAGAGGATGAGAAGAGCGACGCGTGGCCGCAAACGGCTCATCAATCGGAGCTCCGTAGCCAAGTTATGGTGATTTGAAGATCAAAGAGAGTTAGGTTTTCTCTCTTCTATTCTCTTTTCTCTATTTCAGCGCCCCAACCTCTCTTTTAGGGTAAAAATGAGCTGAAATGCTCATAACTAATGTTTATATATGTTGGGTCTTGGGCCCACTTAGGCCCAGTTCACTTATTTTTGTCCGTTGGCCCAATTTTTGGACCAAAACCTTTAAGATTAGCGCTCTAAATCGCACTTCAAATATTT
>NW_015496191.1:12502-12827 GCF_000816755.2 Arachis ipaensis
TAACAGAGAACTCAAAAGGATCCTGGAAAAGACTGTGGGAACTTCAAGGAAGGACTGGTCGATTAAGCTAGATGATGCTCTATGGGCATATAGGACAGCTTTCAAAACACCAATTGGAATGTCTCCTTACCAACTAGTATATGGAAAAGCTTGCCATCTGCCACTGGAGTTGGAGCACAAGGCATACTGGGCCTTGAAACTTCTGAACTTGGACAACAAAGCCGCTGGAGAAAGAAGGATGTTACAAATTCAAGAGTTGGAAGAATTCAGAGTGGAAGCTTATGAGAATGCCAAAATTTACAAAGAAAGAGCAAAGAAGAAGCAT
>NW_015496192.1:0-456 GCF_000816755.2 Arachis ipaensis
TGAGGCCATTATGGCTGGCATTTAGGTGTCCTCCTCGGGATAGCGTCATTTATAGAACGAGGGTCAGCACAACATAAAAAAAAAACTAAAACAAAAAAAACTAGAGGAGCCTGCCGAAGATGAGGCCATTACGGCTCGCCTTTAGGTGTCCTCCTCGAGATAGCGTCATTTAAAGAACGAGGGTCAGCACAACGTTAAAAAAAACCAGAGGAGCCTTCCGAAGATGAGGCCATTATGGGTCGCCTTTAGGTGTCCTCTTCGAGATAGCGTCATTTAAAGAATGAGGGTCAGCGCAGCGTATTAAAAAAAACTAGAACGAAAAAAACTGGAAAAAAAAACTAGAGGAGCCTTCCGAAGATGAGGCCATTACGGCTCGCCTTTAGGTGTCCTCCTCGGGATAGCGTCATTTAAAGAACGAGGGTCAGCACAACATTAAAAAAAAAACCAAACAAAACC
>NW_015496192.1:8470-12765 GCF_000816755.2 Arachis ipaensis
GAGGGAAAGCACAACGTAAAAAAAAACCAGGAAAAAAACCGGAGGAGCCTGCCGAAGATGAGGCCATTACGGCTTGCCTTTAGGTGTCCACCTCGGGATAGCATCATTTAAAGAAGGAGGGTCAGCACAACGTAAAAAAAAATGAAAAAAAACCAAAAAAAAAACAAACCAGAGGAGCCTGCCGAAGATAAGGCCATTACGGTTCGCCTTTAGGTGTCCTCCTCGGGATAGCGTCATTTAAAGAACGAGGGTCAGCACAACGTAAAAAAAAAAAACCGGGGTAGCCTACCGATGATAAGGCCATTACGGCTCGGCCTTAGGTGTCCTCCTCGGGATAGCATCAATTAAAGAACGAGGGTCAGCACAACGTAAAAAAAAAAAACAGAGAAGCCTGCCGAAGATGAGGCCATTACGGCTCCCCTTAAGGTGTCCTCCTCGGGATAGCACAACGAAAAAAAAAACCGGAGGAACCTGCCGAAGATGAGGCTATTACGGCTCGCCTTTAGGTTTCCTCCTCGGAATAGCGTCATTTAAAGAACGAGGGTCAGTACAACGTATAAAAAAAAACAAAAAACTAAAACAAAAAAACCAGAGGAGCCTGCCGAAAATGAGGTCATTACGGCTCGCCTTTTGGTGTCCTCGTCGGGATAGTGTCATTTAAAGAGCGAAGGTCAGCATAACGTAAAAAAAAATTCCAGAGTAGCCTGCCGAAGATGAGGCCATTACGGCTCACCTTTAGGTGTCCTCCTCGGGATAGCATCATTTAAAGGACGAGGGTCAGCACAACGTAAAAAAATAAAAAAAATAAAAAATAAAACACCGGAGGAGCCTGCCTAAGATGAGGCAATTATGGCTCGCCTGTAGGTGTCCTCCTCGAGATAGCGTCATTTAAAGAACGAGGGTCAGCACAAAGTAAAAAAAAAAACAAAAAAAAGAGGAGCCTGCCGAAGATGAGGCCATTACGACTCGCCTTTTGGTGTCCAGCTCGAGATAGCGTCATTTAAAGAACGAGGGTCAGCACACCGTTAAAATAAAAAAAGAAAACAAAAAATGAAAAAAAAAGGGAAAAAACCTGAGGAGCCTGCCAAAGATGAGGCCTTTACGGCTCTCCTTTAGGTGTCCTCCTCGGGATAGCGTCATTTAAAGAACGAGGGTCAGCACAACGTAAAAAAAACTGGAAAAAAACTTGGAAAAAAAAACCGGAAGAGCCTGCCGTAGATAAGGCCATTATGGCTCGCCTTTAGGTGTCCTCTTCGGGATAGCATCATTTAAAGAACGACGGTCAGCACAACGTAAAAAAAAACTAAAAAAAACGGAAAAAAAACCAAGAGAAGCCTGCCGAAGATGAGGCCATTACGGCTCGCCTTTAGGTGTCCTTCTTGGGATAGCGTCATTTAAAGAACAAGGGTCAGCACAACGTAAAAAAAAATAAAAATATAAAAAAATCAGAGGAGCCTGCCGAAGATGAGGCCATTACGGCTCGCCTTTTGGTGTCCTCGTCGGGATAGTGTCATTTAAAGAGCGAAGGTCAGCATAACGTAAAAAAAAAATCCAGAGTAGCCTGCCGAAGATGAGGCCATTACGGCTCACCTTTAGGTGTCCTCCTCGGGATAGCATCATTTAAAGGACGAGGGTCAGCACAACGTAAAAAAATAAAAAATAAAAAACCGGAGGAGCCTGCCGAAGATGAGGCAATTATGGCTCGCCTGTAGGTGTCCTCCTCGAGATAGCGTCATTTAAAGAACGAGGGTCAGCACAAAGTAAAAAAAAACAAAAAAAAGAGGAGCCTGCCGAAGATGAGGCCATTACGACTTGCCTTTTGGTGTCCAGCTCGAGATAGCGTCATTTAAAGAATGAGGGTCAGCACACCATTAAAATAAAAAAAGAAAACAAAAAATGGAAAAAAAAGGAAAAAACCGGAGGAGCCTGCCAAAGATGAGGCCATTACGGCTCTCCTTTAGGTGTCCTCCTCGGGATAGCGTCATTTAAAGAACGAGGGTCAGCACAACGTAAAAAAAACAGGAAAAAAACTTGGATAAAAAAACCGGAAGAGCCTGCCGTAGATGAGGCCATTATGGCTCGCCTTTAGGTGTCCTCTTCGGGATAGCATCATTTAAAGAACGACGGTCAGCACAACGTAAAAAAAAAACTAAAAAAAAACGAAAAAAAAAAACCAGAGAAGCCTGCCGAAGATGAGGCCATTACGGCTCGCCTTTAGGTGTCCTCTTCGGGATAGCGTCATTTAAAGAGCGAAGGTCAGCATAACGTAAAAAAAAAAAAATCCAGAGTAGCCTGCCGAAGATGAGGCCATTACGGCTTGCCTTTAGGTGTCCTCCTCGGGATAGCGTCATTTAAAGAAGGAGGGTCAGCACAACGTAAAAAAATAAAAAATAAAAAATAAAAAAACCGGAGGAGCCTGCCGAAGATGAGGCCATTACGGCTCGCCTTTAGGAGTCCTCCTCGGGATAGCGTCATTTAAAGAACGAGGGTCAGTACAACGTAAGAAAAAAAAACAAAAAACTAAAATTAAAAAACCAGAGGAGCCTGCCGAAGATGAGGCCATTACGGCTCGCCTTTAGGTGTCCTCGTCGGGATAGCGTCATTTAAAGAGCGAAGGTCAGCATAACGTAAAAAAAAAAATCCAGAGTAGCCTGCCGAAGATGAGGCCATTACGGCTTGCCTTTAGGTGTCCTCCTCGGGATAGCGTCATTTAAAGAAGGAGGGTGAGCACAACGTAAAAAAATAAAAAATTAAAAATAAAAAAAACCGGAGGAGCCTGCCGAAGATGAGGCCATTACGGCTCTCCTTTAGGTGTCCTCCTCGGGATAGAATCATTTAAAGGACGAGGGTCAGCACAATGTAAAAAAAAAAAAAAAACCGGGGGAGCCTGCCGAAGATGAAGCCATTATGGCTGGCCTTTAGGGGTCCTCTTCAGGATAGCGTCATTTAAAGAATGAGGGGCAGCACAACGTAAAAAAAAAAAAACAAAAAAAAAAACCAAAAAAAAGAGGAGCCTGCCGAAGATGAGGCCATTACGGCTCGCCTTTAGGTCTCCTCCTCGGGATAGCGTCATTTAAAGAACGAGGGTCAGCACAATGTTAAAAAAAAAAACCAGAGGAGCCTGCCGAAGATGAGGCCATTATGGCTCGCCTTTAGGTGTCCTCTTCAGGATAGCGTCATTTAAAGAATGAGGGTCAGCGCAGCGTAGTAAAAAAATTAGAACAAAAAAAACTGGAAAAAAAACCAGAGGAGCCTGCCGAAGTTGAGGCCATTACGGCTCGCCTTTAGGTGTCCTCCTCGAGATTGCGTCATTTATAGAACGAGGGTCAGCACAACGTAAAAAAAAAACTAAAACAAAAAAAACCAGAGGAGCCTGCCGAAGATGAGGCCATTACGGCTCGCCTTTAGGTGTCCTCCTCGAGATAGCGTCATTTAAAGAACGAGGGTCAGCACAACGTTAAAAAAAAAACCAGAGGAGCCTTCCGAAGATGTGGCCATTATGGCTCGCCTTTAGGTGTCCTCTTCGAGATAGCGTCATTTAAAGAATGAGGGTCAACGCAGCGTATTAAAAAAAACTAGAACGAAAAAAAACTGAAAAAAAAAAACTAGAGAATCCTTCCGAAGATGAGGCCATTACGGCTCGCCTTTAGGTGTCCTCCTCGGGATAGCGTCATTTAAAGAATGAGGGGCAGCGCAGCGTATTAAAAAAAACTAGAACGAAAAAAAACTGAAAAAAAAAAACTAGAGAATCCTTCCGAAGATGAGGCCATTACGGCTTGCCTTTAGGGGTCCTCCTCGGGATAGCGTCATTTAAAGAACGAGGGGCAGTACAACATAAAAAAAAAAAACAAAAAACTAAAACAAAAAAACCAGAGGAGCCTGCCGAAGATGAGGCCATTACGGCTCGCCTTTAGGTGTCCTCGTCGGGATAGTGTCATTTAAAGAGCGAAGGTCAGCATAACGTAAAAAGAAAAAATCCAGAGTAGCCTGCCGAAGATGAGGCCATTACGGCTTTCCATTAGGTGTCCTCCTCGGGATAGCGTTATTTAAAGAACGAGGGTCAACACAACGTAAAAAAATAAAAAATAAAAAAACCGGAGGAGCCTGCCGAAGATGAGGCCATTACGGCTCGCCTTTAGGTGTCCTCCTCGGGATAGCATCATTTAAAGGACGAGGGTCAGCACAACGTAAAAAAATAAAAAATAAAAAAACCAGAGGAGCCTGCCGAAGATGAGGCAATTATGGCTCGCCTGTAGGTGTCCTCCTCGAGATAGCGTCATTTAAAGAACGAGGGT
>NW_015496193.1:0-7223 GCF_000816755.2 Arachis ipaensis
GGGATTGAAGGATTGAGCAATTTTAGTTTAGTGGTTGATTTAGTCAAGCGAATCAAGTATTGGTTGAGTGGTTTGGAACTGACAGAAACTAAATTGCATGAATTGTAAAGGGAGAGGGAAGAATTGCAGTAAATTAAAGAGAACAAGAAGTAAAAGTGCTGAATCTTAAAGTGCAAGTAATGTAAATTGCAGAAACTTAGATTGCAAGAAATGTAAAAGTGCTGAATCTTAAAGTGCAAGAAATGTAAATTGCTTGAATTATAAAAGGGGATTGGGAGTTGGGAGTGCAGAATTTAAACAAGCAGAAGCAGATTGCAACAAACAGAAGAACTAAAGATGAATTGAATTGCAATAAATTGCAAACAGAAAAGTAAAAATGCTTGAAGAATAAAAACAGAAAGACTGATGCTTAATTTGCAGTAATTTAAAGAATGTTGAAGATCTCAGGAGTGGAAGAGACTAGAAAGCAAGTCTAGATCTCAAATCCTTCCTTGATCCAACAATAACAATTGCAAATTGAAAATGGAAAAGTAAATTGCAGAAGAAAAGAAAGTGAAGCAGTAAACAGAATTGAAATTCAAATTCTAGAATTATGCAGAAAGTAAACAAGAGATCTCAAGGTGGGATTGAAACAGAAGTTCTTCAATTCTCCACCCAAGATCCAAGACAAGAAGTAAAGAGTGCTCAAGCAAGAATAAGGAAGAAGAGAGATCAATTCTCCTCCCCAATTCTCTAAGATCCCAATTCAAAGTAAAAGCTCAAAAATTCCAAAATGAAAATAAAAAGAAAGCCAAAAGTGAAAGTAAAAAATTCCAGAGGTAAAAGTCCCTCCCTAAATTAAACTAACACCTATTTATACACTTTCTACTTTAGATCTAATAATTTGGGTGGGCTTTAAAATTTGGTGAAGAAATAAATTAAATTGGATTTTTAATGAATTTTTGGTCCAATATTGCACCTCCCAGGGACGACTCAGTTGGAAAACCAAACTGAGCACCCCAATGTTGCTGCCCGTGTCCAATTTGGTGCGTCCAGCCTTGGTCATATTGCATGACATTAGAGCTCAGTTGGAATTTTGAACTGAGCTCTATGTCTTGGCCGTGTCAAAAATTGTGCGCGTCATGGCATCCTTGGCCGTGCTTCTTGTTACGTGTCACAGCCCCTTGGTGTGTGTCAAGGTGCGCATCATGCCTGCTCCTTGGTGCTTTTGGGCGTGCCAAAATGTGGGGAGATGGGGGGAGTAGCACTCAGTTGGAAAAACCAACTGAGCTCCCATTGTGGCCCCTTATTTTTGTCTTTAAGCTCCCAGGTTCAACTCTTGGTGGAAGCAAATGGAAGCTTATTTTTCTTGGAGGAGTGGACGCTCCTTCCTTGCTTTCCATGGAGCTCCTTGGTTCGAACCCTTTGGAATGCATCTTGGTTTATTTTCCTTGCAAGCTTGGTAGTGTGTGGTTCCTTGTTCGAACCTTGGAGGGAACATTTTGGCTAATTCTTCTTGATTTTTCTTGCAAGGAGCGTTCCTTGCCTCCCTTGGGTCATTGGTTCGAAACTTTGTGGCTCCATTCCTTGGAGTTGCATCTTGAATTAATTCTTGAAGGAGCCCGATAAAGATCACTTAATGAACCGAGCTTCATGTTGTTTCCTTGCTTTCTTTAGTGCTTAGTTGACTAATTGAACTGAGCTTGGTGCTTTGCTCTTTCCCATTTTTCCTTGTGAACCTCAGTTTGCTTTCTCAACTTAGCTTTCCTTCTTCCTCAATGTTGCCACGCTTGTTCTTATTTTGGGCACGCTTTTTGCTTCCTTTGGACACACTCCTTAAGCCACGCTTTTCTTATTTTCTTCTTTCTTCACCTACAAGTAATCAAATCAACCAATCAAAGTATCATAAATTTCACAAGGTTCATAAATCAATTAATTATCAATTAAATTTAGCTTAAACATCATGATTTAATATCAATTAAAGGGTGGTTGATTGATTCAAGGAAACCATACAATTCCACTCCAAATTACTTACTTACAATGCAAGAATATGCATAAAACCTAATAAAAACAAAGAGAAAGACTAGTAAAACTAGGCTAAGATGACTTTTCATCACATGCAATTTATATGGATAAGTGGGAGAATAGTTGATAAAATCCACTCAATTCAATACAAAATAGACCATAAAATAATGGTTTATCAGTGACCAAGTACAGCGTCCACATGACGCGTACGCGTGACTGACACGTACACGTGACCTTGCGCATAGTTCAATGACGCATACGCGTGGCTGACGCGTATGTGAGACAAAGCGGCACGTGCCTCGCTAAAGTGAAAACGCTGGGGGCAATTTTTGCGCTGATTTTTGGCCCAGTTTCAGGCCCGAAAATGAAGACAAGAGTCTGAGGAATGGAGCTGTAGAGAGATTCCATTCATTCACACACTACATTAGCTTAGGGTTTTAGGGTTTTTTCTTTTATTTTCAACTTCGTCTATGTTTAGGTTTTACTTCTTATCTTGATTCAGGTTCCTCTTTTAATTTCTTGTTATTACCTCTTTGCTTTCTTAGTTTTATATGTTGTTTCCTTTACCTTGTTGCTTCATTGTTCATCACTCCTTGTTGATTCCAATTCCCTTTTTTATGCATTTTGAGGTATTTTATGTTTATTGTTGCTTTCTTTAATTTGTTGATATTGTTTTCTTGCAATTGTTAGTCTTAGATTTTACTATTTCTTGTTAATTTTCTATGTTTTTATTTTGTACCTTTCAAGTGTTTGATAAAATGCTTGGTTGGATTTTAAAATAGATTTTTGTGTTCTTGGCTTGGATTGAGTAATTTGGAGACTCTTGAATTGTCAAAGTCTCTTATTGATTGGTGATTGAAAGTTGCTAGTTGGCTTGAGCTTCACTAAATCTAGTCTTGATTAGGATTTGTGAACTTAAGTTGATTTTGCTCACTTGACTTTCTTTCAATTGTTAGAGGTTAACTAAGTGAGAACAAAAGGCAATTACTATCACAATTGACAATGATAATGAGGATAGGAATTCCAATTATCAATCCCTGCTAGGACTTTTCTTAGTTATTAGTTTATTTCCTTATTATTTACATTCCTTGTTCATCATTCAAAAATCACAAAAATACTTTCCCACAACCAACAATATAAGTACACTTTCCTGCAATTCCTTTGAGAGACGACCCAAGGTTTAAATACTTCGGTTATTTTTATTGGTTTGTATTGTGACAAACAAATTAAACATTGAC
The DNA here is from genome assembly GCF_000816755.2 of Arachis ipaensis. Taxonomy (NCBI): domain Eukaryota; kingdom Viridiplantae; phylum Streptophyta; class Magnoliopsida; order Fabales; family Fabaceae; genus Arachis; species Arachis ipaensis. The sequence continues at coordinate 3,243 of NW_015496193.1, forward strand.
CGAGGATTCTATGTCAGTTTAGAATTATACTTGCAACGCGATTTTATTGAGAAATTCTTTACCGACATTTATTCTCTGTCAGAGATACCTTAAAGGAAACTTGTAGGTTAAGATAAACAAACAAGTAATAAAGAAGCACAAAAGCACTCAAGCAATAATCAAGCAATTGTGAAATGGATAATAGATGGAAATTGGTTGATGTGCAAGAGAGTTCAATGAACCAAATAAAATATGGAACTCGCACAACAAGTAATGACACACTTTGAAGTTTGTTATCACCTAATTGACATGAAGTGGGAAACATGGTTGCTATGAAACTTAGAAAAAGAGAGATATTGGATAAGATTAATCACATAGCAAGCATGATCCACAAAGCTTAAAAAGCTCAAAAAATGTCACTAAGTGAGCTTACGATCCAATTTCACAATCCCTTAATTTCAATGCATCAACTAGGTGATGTAAATAAAAATCAATCATAGACAAGTATCACCTAAAAAAATGCATCAACTACACACCATTGCCATATAATAAATACTGAATTCAAATTACATGGTGGCTAGCTACAATATGCAATTTAGAAGTCCATCAATATTCTTGAAGGCAATGTCATAAGTACTTGGTATGTATAAATGTCCAACATTCAAAATTCAATACCAAGCAGCAAAGTATGGCCTCAATAAAGATATCCAATAATAAATATCAACAACGATGATGCTAAAATAGCATCCTGTCAGTAATCAGCAGTAATATCTTAACATAATCAGTAAATCAAATCAGTAATCCAACACTTATCACCAAAATCTAACCTATACTAACAACCTAATCTACTAAAATAGAAAATTAAACTAACTAAATAATAAATGGAGATGATAGTGGATGGTGGGTGATGATGAAGTTGGAGAGAAGAGAAGGAGAGCCATGGGAAAAGAAGAACAGAGAAGGAAGAAGAAAAGAAGTGGAGTAGTGGTAATAAAGGAGTTGTGCGTACGCATACATGCCCGTGCGTATACACAAAAGGTAAAAAATGGAGGGTGTGCGCACACACAGCAGCGTGCGTGGGTACCCGGCAGAGAGTGAAAAACTGTTTGTGCGTACGCACAGGTTAAAGGATATATGTGCGCACGCACAGGTTGCTGCGCACGCACCTGACAGGAAGCTCTAAATGAAGCGTGCGAACACACAAGTGTGTACCCACGCACAACTTACTGAAAGAGGGCATGTGTGCGTACGCATAAAACTCTATTTTTGCAAAATTTTAAAGGCTCTAAGGCACCAAACATGGTAACTAACAAAGTTTTTTTTTTCCAACCCCAAAATATATTATTCCTCAAGAACACATGATCAAGACTAAAATCCAACAAAACAAATTAAGCAAAAGGATCAAAATTTAATCAAACAAAAGCTAAAAGAGAGGAAAAGAGTTGGAAAAGTGTTACCATGGTGGGGGTGTCTCCCACCTAGTACTTTTATTTAAAGTCCTTATGTTGGACATTTTGGAGAGCTCTTTTCAGGGAGGCTTGTGCTTGAACTCTTCTTTGAATCTCCACCAATGTTTGTATTTCAATTAGCCTCCAGAATCCCAAATCTTGTACACCCGATCTTCTTGTTGACTCCTGTGATTCCATCCGGGCGGCAAGCATTTCGAACTATTACTTAAGCATCCAAACATCCTTCGAGATCCACTCAATTTGGCATCACACCAACCATTGAAACCAAGCTTCAAAGATTCAACCTCAATGAACCTAGGATCATGTTTCCAACCACTACCTAACTCCCTCTTACTTTCCAATCCAAAAAGATTCCTAAGTTGACAATCTGTTTCAATTAAACTATATTCAAGCGGGATAATAAAGCTTAAGGTTAAAGATTTTACCCACTTAAATGAAGGAGTGGATGGTGACTTAGGATGAGGGACTTCAAATGGCTTTAGCAGTGTGAGTTCTACTCCCCTTTGCTTCTCTTGTATGATCTCCACCTCTTGACAAGCTTTAGCAAGCTTGTTTTCTTATTCAACATCTTTAAATTCTTCAACCACTTCTAATTCTTTGGTTTCAACCTCCTTCACTTGCAACTCATGCTTCAACTCCTCTTCTTTCCCTTGAAGTTCCAAGCTCTCTTCCATTTTACATGCTTCAATTGAAGTTGATTATTCACTTTCATCCATGGAAGTGCTTGAATTATTGGAACAACGTAATGAGGCTAGGTGAGATAAGGCTCCGGCTAAGGTAGCCATGAAGTTTTCTTGCCTCTTTTGGTACTCTTCTTGCTGTTGAAGCAAGAATTAGAGTGCTTCCTCCATTGAAGGTTGTGGGGAAAAAGAAGGTTCACCATGTGCGAGAAGGTCTTCATATGTAGAAGGTGGTTGATATTGGTGAGAATGTTGAGATAATGTGAAGTATTGGTGTTAGAATTATGGTGGTTCTAAGCCTGGTTCATAAGGTTGTTCATGAGGAACATAAAGGTTGTGGCATGATGGGTATGGTTTAGGCTCATATGGAGATGTTTGGTGGTAGAATGGGGCTTGAGAATATTGTGGTTGAAGGCTATGTTAAGGATATGGTTCATAGGCATATGGTGGTAGTTGATAACCATAAGAAGATCCACTATACCCACTAAATTGGTGTGCACCATAGTAAGGGTTGTGCTCATAGTGAAGCGGAGGAGGTTGTTGCCATGAAGGTTGTGTATAATAATGCGGCTCCTCCCTCAATGGATCTTCTGTCCCATAATGCGAACTGGCATTAGAATCACCATTCCCTACAACATAGTAACAACTAAACTCTAAGCCAAAAGGATGAGAATTCATAGAAAAGAGAGAACAAAAATAAAATGTATCAAGAAACAAAAGAAAGCAATCTCCTAATTACTAACAAGAACAAGAAAAGAACTAAAAAATAAGCTATTTACATATTAACATATTCACAATAGCCAATAACAAGCACACATTGCAATTCTCCGGCAATGGTGCCAAAAACTTGGTGTAAGGAAAATCGTCGGTTCGGAATTTCTTTTCAATAAAAGAATCGCTTCGTTGCAAGCGTAGTCCAAACCGGTAATCAAATCCCCACATCAAAGTTTAATTTGTTTGTCACAATGCAAACCAATAAAAACCGAGAGTATTTAAACCTCGTGTCGTCTCCCTGGAAATTTCAAGTAAGTGCTCAATTATTGGCTATGAGGTAAGAGGGTTTGATGGCAAGAGACAAGAAATATAAATAGCAAGAAATTAAAGAAACAAACAATGACTAAATATCAAAAAGTAATCAAACTCAAGGCAATTAATCAAAAGAAAGGAAAATTCAAATGCTAAGAAACCTCTTGGCAAGGACTGAGAGTTAAGGTTACCTATCCTAGCCATTGACCACAAAAACAGATGATTATGAAGAGTTAATCCTACTTAGTCAACCCTAACATCAAGGATAAGTTAAATAGGCAGAATTGATCTTAATCCACAAATCCTAGCCAACTCACTAATTAGCTTAGTGAAAGACTAGTGTTAGTGGAAACCAAATCAACTATAACAACCCTAATTTATCAACTAATATTGGACATCAATGAATCAAGGTCACCAAAGTCCTCAATTCTAGGCCAAGAGTGTGAAAAAACTACACTAAAACTAAAAGAGGTATTTTATCAAACACTTGGTACGAATAAAAGGAAAAGCATGGTAAATTGCATGAATAATAAAATTTACAACTACCAATTACAAGAAAATAATAATAGCAACTCAATTAAGCAACAATAAACATAAAAACATCAAATTGTATTAAATGGAATCACAATTAACAAGAGAGTTCATGAACATAAAAGCAACAAAATAAAATAAATTAACAAGAAACTAAGAGAATTAAGATGCTACAATAAGAAAATACAAGGAAAACATAACTAAAGTAAGGATTTAGATCCTCTAAATTTTGAATTTCACTTTAGAGAGTAAAGTTTGATCTCTCACCATTTATTTCATAGGTGGGACCAAGAGAA
>NW_015496193.1:12411-12679 GCF_000816755.2 Arachis ipaensis
CTGCAATGATATTGAAAGTTGCTTGTTCCCCAAGCACTTGGAAACAATGGTTAATTTTCATGATTTATTTGCGGGCTTTTTAAACTTACTTTGGTGTGGGAACACCAAACTTAGTACCTTGCCAATGGTTAACCATTTGTGATAATTTCTTTTTCTTTTTCAAAAGTGATAGAACTGGAAACTAAGAAAAAACAGTAAAATGGCTAACTAGTTCATCCAGTATGCTTGAAGCCTACATTATGCAGAAAGTGAGAATGTGTGTTTTAAT
>NW_015496194.1:0-562 GCF_000816755.2 Arachis ipaensis
ACACTAAAAGGGGGACAATCTATCCTTTTATTCATTACAAGTGAGCTACTACACAACCAAACATGTATACCACCACTTACTATTATTTCACTTCTTGCTAATAAGGAACTATTCCACTTCTTGTTCAACCATTTCTTTTATTAAAATTGCAAAGATCAGGGGACAAGACAAGCATTTAAACTAGTGAAAGTGAAAGCACACACACCTAGGCTAGCATACTTATTGCAAAATAAAACACAACGAAATGCAAAACAACTTAAACTACAAATTGCCTATTAACATGGGGACATTCAGACTTCCAATTTAGAGCATTTCAAAGCAGATGGAATTAAGTAACAATGCAACCTCTTGGTGGTGCCTTCTAGTTGCTTCCTCCTTGCTATCACCATCTGTGGCTTTTGTTTCCTTCTTTTTGCTCTCAGCTAATGGTGTGTATTCCTTCCAAGAAATTGATTGAGTTCCTGCAAGTTATTGGAAGTTGCTTGTTCCCCAAGCACTTGAGAGATTGTTAGCATGCATGTATATTTGTAGGCTTTTGAACTTAGATTGGTGTGTGAACACC
>NW_015496194.1:2093-2679 GCF_000816755.2 Arachis ipaensis
TATCTTCATCACAAGGAATTCTGGACAAATGATCTACTACTTTGTTCTCCACTCCCTTCTTATCTTTAATCTCAATGTTTAATTCCTGCAATAGTAAAATCCACCTTATTAGTCTTGGTTTTGATTCTTGTTTTGCAAGTAAATATTTTAGTGCTGCATGATCAGTAAAAATAATTACTTTAGATCCAATGAGATATGATCTAAACTTGTCAAATGCAAATACTCTTGCCAGTAGTTTCTTCTCAATAATGGTATAATTCCTTTGAGTTTCATTCAAAACCTTGCTGGCATAATATATAACATGCACTAAATTGCCTTTCCTTTCTCCAAGCACTGTCCCAACAGCAAAGTCTGATGCATCACACATCAGTTCAAAAGGTAAATTCTAATCAGGTGGGGCAATGATAGGTGCTGAAGAAAGTTCTCTTTTTAGTGTTTCAAATACTAGTGTGCATTTTTGATCAAATACAAAAGGTGTATCAGAGACTAATAGGTTGCTCAAAGACTTTGCAATTTTGGAAAAATCTCTGATAAACCTTCTGTAGAAACCAGCATGGCCTAAAAAACTCCTAATTGCCTTGACATT
>NW_015496194.1:6834-7338 GCF_000816755.2 Arachis ipaensis
CCTTATCACATAGCATTAAGCCTCAGCTAAGCAATAAATCTCAATCAAAAGAAAGAGAGTAAGAAAAACCAAGGACCAAGCAATAACGAGTCTCATTTTTTTGTGTAATTCAAGTAAGAATCCAAAGAAGTGTTGGTGTCTCAGCCACAGAACAAAAATCTCTAAGATACCATGCATGAAAACCTCATTAACCAGTATTGAATGTTTTCCAAATAAAGACTCATACTCTTCTCTGTCTTCATTCATTCTTGCTCTGTCTTACTACTTGCTTGGGGACAAGCAAGATTTAAGTTTGGTGTTGTGATGACAAGTTATCTTAGGCTAATTTCACAAGCTTTTTCATTAGTTTTTACTTGGTTTTCATGCATTTTTAGGCAATAAGTAAGTGTTTGAGTTAGAATTTCATGCTTGTCTTGATTCAACCAAACATTAGTAATTTTATGCATTTTCATTAGATTTCTTGCAAGATTTAGTTGATAATATGAATGATGCAAGATTTGATGA
>NW_015496194.1:11692-12660 GCF_000816755.2 Arachis ipaensis
AGATGACCCAGCTGAGGCTGGACATCCAAGGCTTCAAACAAGGAGATAGTGAATCTCTTTATGATGCCTGGGAGAGGTATAGAAGGATGCTAAGAAAATGTCCCACTGAAATATTTTCAGAATGGGTATAGTTAGACATCTTCTACTATGGGCTCTCAGACATGGATAGAATATCTTTGGACCACTCTGCTGGTGGTTCATACACATGAGAAAAACCATTCAAGAAGCCCAAGAACTCATTGAGACAGTTGGCATTAATTAACATCTGTACTCATCTCCTGAGACCTCTATAAAATGAGAGATTAAGACAGTAGCTGTTGAACCTAACCCTCCAGAGCAGGATGGCCCATTGACTCAACAACTGCAAGCCCTTGCCCAGCAAATGCTAGAACTGCAAGAGGCTATGCGAGAAACTCAGGCTTCTGACAGAAATGTAGAAGCCCAGTTGAGTTAAACAAGGCAGCAGTTATCAAAGCAGATAACAAATGAATGCTAGGCTATCCAACTGAGGAGTGGGAAAATCTTAAGCACCCAACCTCAGTCTAATAAAAATGAAAAGCCCATAGAGGATAACCATGTCTCTGCAAAAGACAATTTTGGACGTTTAAACACCCAGAGACATATCCCTCTTGGCGTTGAACGCAAGGAAAGGGCAGAGACTAGGCGTTCAAACGCCCAGAGAGGTATCCCTCTTGGCATTGAACACCAGGAAAGGGCAGAGACTCGGCGTTCAAACACCCAAAGAGGTATCCCTCTTGGCATTGAATGCCAGGAAAGGACAAAGACCGGGCGTTCAAACACCCAGGGGGCAGCAGCTTGGGCGTTGAACGCCCAAGCAATGGAAGTCAGTCACTTACTAACAACAACCTTGCTAAGCAAGGTAGTAACCCCCCTTCCAACACACATGGCATTAGGCCTCCATCAACCAAGGTTGATGAATACAAGGCTAAAATGCCATTTCTTCAGAA
>NW_015496195.1:0-3914 GCF_000816755.2 Arachis ipaensis
AAATATAAAAAAATTTAAATATTTAAAAGTTACTATAAAAATAAATTAAATAAAAATTAGACACTAAATAAAAAATGCTATAAATTGGCCAGCGAATAATAGTGAAGCAAATACGATACTACATTCTTAAAAAGCACGCATTCCCCAACACGGCAACACCCACAAAAAGCACCCGGTTTCATGTCTTTACATCCGAAGAAAATTGCGGAATAGTGCTCAAATAGTGAGATTCGAGATCTTTGAATTAAAATTTTGTTGGAGGATTTATTAAGGATTTTAGTACATACACGTTGCTTTAGTTCTTAAATATTCCAATCCACGTGTTATGGCTTCTTTGTCCTACGTTTCTCTTCAATCAAGAAGGAATTAGCTTTATTAGTTCAAAACTTACTAAAATCCATCAAGGCCCTATTTCGATATTACAAACTTGAATGTCCTTCCAAAACTAAACAAATACGACTAAAAATGTGATTAAATTTTAGGTATTATCTAATTCATGAATAAAAATAAAATAAAATCCCCATCTTTACCTACCAAACTGATCCCTATGGAAACATAAGGAGTAATTATCACATTATAAATTATCAAGGAAAATAAAGTCACCTTAACAACTCCAATACTTTAAACGCCACTATCAGTTCATTGTCTCCATCATTTTTATGATAGTTTGTGCTTCAGAGATCACATGACATTAAACAACAATAACAAATCTGGGATATTGGGACTAAAACCCTTCTTGCTGCTTTCTTAGGAACATGAGAAGACTTGAAAAGGAAGCAACTTACTAATCTTCAGAAATAACCTCTTCTCATTTATCAACCATCTGCATGTAGCATCATATTATATAAGCATAGCATTTATAACATGTACTGTGTTTGACTAGTTGTAAACTTTCCATAAACAGTTCAAATGATGCACCAATTACTTGTTTTGCCGTGTCCAGCTTCGAATCCAGTGTCCTATAATATTCACATCAACAGCTTCCTACTCCATTGGGTTCCCCACTTGTCTTTCTACCTATTGCTCTCTCTCTCTCACACCCATTTTTAGCAGTCAAAGATTCTTATATTTTAGTAGCTACTTGCCTTAAGGTGAAGGATTACTTCATCTTTTCCCATCTCATATTCTCTTCTGGCTTTTGTTGCAATGGCATCAAACACACTCTCCTCTCCCAACTCAAGGTGGACAACCAAGCAGAACAAACTGTTTGAAAATGCCTTGGCGATATACGATGAAGAAACCACAGATCGTTGGTACAAGATAGCCATGTTTGTTGGAGGAACAAATGAAGTGGAAGTCAAGAGACGATATGAGATGCTACTAGAGGACATCAAAGACATTGAGTCAGGCAAGGTTCCACTCCCTGCTTACAAGAGGAATGCTGGATGTAGCAGAGTAAACATCAGCAATGCAGAGCAGAGGTAACTGAGTCCATAAGTAGATTCTTCAAGTGATTCTTCATTTGTTCCTATCTTGCTGAAAACTTCAACTTTCCTAGAAGTATGACTGCACTAATTACTGTTACAAGTTTTGAAACTACTCCCGAGAACTGATTATTGATCATTTGGTCACCCACTTGTCTCTAGTTGGACCCGCTATAAAATATAAATCCCCACCTCACATGAGTAAAACCCTGTTTATAACCATCAGTCTAGGACAATCAGTAAAAGTTGATTCCCACACATTTTTCTGTTTATGGCAAAACACTCTTTTTGGGGTAAAATCCATGTTAAAAAAACGAATGACAATAGGAGAGCCGCAAAACTTTGTGTATGGACTATGGACCACAATCCCAAACATTAATATTATATTATATGTATATATGTACTGCATACTTCAAACATGCAATTTTAATTTGAATGGATGTCTAATTTTAAAATATTTTTTTTATTAAGGAATCCGCTAGTTCTTGTTGGAATCTTTACAGCCCAAGAATGCTATTCGTCTTAAATTTATGCCTACATAGAGGAAAATACATAAAGACTGAGGGACCTGCATTTTTTAGGCAGTATTAGAGACCAAGTTACTTCAACAAAAGTATAAACAATATTACTAGATACATCCTACTTGTTTGCTAACGTTTTCTTTCTTTTGGGGTAAAAATTATCTGCAGGCTGAGGAATTTGAAACTGAATTGAAGAATGGCCTTATAAGTGAAGAGTTGCACAATGTCTCAAGAAGTCGGTCCTAAAATTATGAGCTTTGGCCATAAGTAACTTTGTATTTTTCTTCCTCAATCCTCTTTTTTGTTTTTCCTCGCTATCCGGTGTATGTAATAACTTTATTCCATGCTTAAACTTCATGATGGCATCTCTATCTTTGAAGGAATGAGTGATCAAAATGAATTTCACATAAGTAACTTCATTCGTATTTTGATGAATTACTAGAATCTAATGTCAGGCTAATTATACATAAAAGGCTGAAATTCCACAAGGTCCATGCTTAATTTGACTAGGGACTACAGTATTAAGCATTCAAAGAGTAACATTAATGACAATCTTGAAGAGACTGGGGAAGTCCATGAAATAAACAACAAAAGTGGTACTAATTACTCAACACGTAAAAGCAACAAGAAGCAACTATATTACAAATTTACAACAGTCCAATAAAATTCAAGCGTTCTAAGGCAGCAATTACTCACAGAACAGAAACGTTTTTAGTAGAGAATGGATCTGGTGATGATTGAAGAAAGTAGAAAGTCATCTAACTCCTGTTAGATGATGGAAGGGTTCATTTTTGGCTGTCACCCTCCTTTCTGAAATTCTTTGATGCATTCATCATCTGTTTCACATAAGATACAAGTTGAAACAGCAAAATTTTGCAGAAATGATTCTTATCTGAAAATGTTTACCTTTTGAAAAGTGTCTGCCAAGCATGTCTTGTTTTGATCCATGGGAGCATGGATAAATTCATGGAAGTGATTTCGAAGAGTAGAGACGAAGCTTCCATTCCGAGACTTGTTCCTCTGGCAGAATGAGGTCTTCTTTGGTGCTGCTTCCTTGTCATCACTGTTAGAAGCCATTGCACAAACACCTGGCATGCACAAAGTTAATACAGCTACCGTTAACCGCACAAGAGAGAGGACACCAACATAACAATGAAATTTTCTTCTCTTTCTAATAAATTCGGTTAAAACAGAAACACATCAGGGACTGGATATTGGAGAGGACCAATCGGAACTTACTCTGAAATTGGTTATTTCGGTTTTCTACCACCGCACTGCACTAAGGCCGGCGATTTTCTCTCCTACGGCGTCGTATTCGTTTTACGACTCTTTTTGGGCCAAGTGTCTGTTGCTTACGGCCCATGCCCATTACAATTGTCCCTTACCAAAGCCTGTTAGTTAGCACGTCTCCATATAACAATATTACTTTAAATTTGGGCATATTCAAATTTGGGCCAACACTACTCAATCTGGTCCACCAGTTGTACAATGTTTTAGCTATTTGACTTTGACTTATTTCATTATCCAATCTTAATTAAGACAGAAAAAGAGAAAGTAATGTTGATTAGCTTCGAAAGGAAAACTTAGCTTCCACCCAGCTCCAGGACCCCACCCTTCCCAAAAAAAATAAAACAAAACAAAAAAGGAAACAGATCTTGCCCAGATACAAAGAAGTAACTCGAGCTATTGTTGCAATGGCTACTTTCAAAAAAACTTTCACCTTAATTAGAAAGATAAAGTTAGGGTGTTCATGAATCGGTTTCGATGTGCGGTGTTTATCCGAATCTGATCCGAAAATTTTGGATATGGATCCGATTCGCAAGACTTTCGGATCGGATCCGCACATTAATCCGATCGGATTGCGGATTTTGTGTTGGTATCCGCATTTCGCGTATCCGCAAAAATAAAGAAATAAATAAGTAAATATTCTTTTTATGTTTTATTTCAACTAATAATTATCATATATGTT
>NW_015496195.1:11654-12609 GCF_000816755.2 Arachis ipaensis
TTTGGGGGGGGGGGTCCCGAGGAGGCGCTCTACCAGGTCTTTGTCCCTGCTGCTCGTGAGCGCGTGTGCCATAAGAATTTGTCTTCCCCAACAGTTGTTGATTGGCTGTGGGTTTACGAGCCTATGTTCACGACTTTAGGGCTTCATCTACCTTTTTCCCCTTTTATTATGGGCTTGCTGAATCGCTGTGATGTTGCGCCGTCGCAACTTCATCCGAATAGTTGGGCCTCCGTTCGGTGTTTTGAAATGGTCTGCGAGTTCCTCGAGCTTCCGATCTCAGTGAACGTCTTTTTTTACCTTTTTCTGCTCACGAAACCTTCTAGCCAGGGGAAGGCTAAGAAGGGTTATATGTCTTTTAGGGCCCAACAGGGGCGTAGGATTTTTGGTCTCTTTGAGGACTCCTTTCACGGGTTTAAGTCTACCTTTTTTAAAGATAGACCGGTAGAAAGGCATCATCCTTTTTGGCTCTCGGCTGAGGGGGCTCGTCTGATCCCGACCTATTGGAGTTTTGGTGCGAGATCTGATTATCTTATCAAAGTATCTTATGACTGGTTGAATAAGGAGGATCGTAGCATTGCTGACATTCTGTTGTCTATTTTTGGTGAAAAGAATCTTAATCCTCACTTGCTAATGGGAGATCGGGAAGCCGGTCGGTCGTATGTTGGTGGGTTATCTCTTCCTTGCACTTTTGTATTTTCCTTTTCTTATCTATTGACGTCTTTCCTTTCTCCTTTGTTCACAGTTTCCATGGCTGGCGGGAAGAAAACTTTAGCTGACTTGATGAGTCTCATCAAGGGAAATGAGGAGGGTGAAGGTGACTCTCCATCGAACCCTCCAGCGGGCCAAGGGCAGGAGGAGGTTGGTGAAACCGGGAAAACCGGAGATCGGGCGGCCGAGACCGGCCCGGTTCACCAGGGAGATGCTGTCCCTTCCGAGAAGGTTGAGGAGGTTTCTG
>NW_015496196.1:0-1038 GCF_000816755.2 Arachis ipaensis
CATCTCAACGTAAGCGGGATTAACCACCGTCCTTACGCCGCCGCCGCTACCTCGACAGGCGGGATTAACCACCGTCCCTGCTGGGCGCATAGCGTCTCATAATCTCAGTAAAAACATTATTTTAGTGGTTTTCAAAAAAAAAATTTCAGTATACAGAGATTCATCATCTCAATCCGAGTCCTCAACTCATCTCAACCACTGTCCATTCATAACTCAATTTCCAAATATCAAAAGTTCATCATTCCTCATCACATACATCAATCATCCTTCACCTAATGTCAAACCATTCTCAGCACGTCAGAAACCTAGGCCTCCGTTTTCTAATTTATCATAACATCATGTACTAGAACCCTTAAGTTATATCCCATGTTCTATTACTCAAAACTAGGCCCAAAAGTCCTAAAATGGTGTTATAGAGGCTTACAACCTTGTTAGGAAGGTAGAATAGTTGAAAAACAAGAAAAATTTGAGAAACAGGATGTGTGCGTCCGCACAGGGGTCTGTGCGTGCACATGCCCAGGAAATTTTTAAAAGTGTGCATACGCACAGGTGTCAAAACTAAAAAGGTCTATTCACATGCACAACCTGTGTCAGTGCCCCCAACAGACTGGCCTTCCCGACGTGTGTGTCCGCACAGGCCTGTGCGTCCGCACAGGTTGAAATTATTCTTTAGATATGCACGCGCACAAGCTGTGCTAGCACTGCAAACAGAACGCAGTTCCCTGCCTGTGCATGCGCACAGGTGTGTGCATCCGCACAGGTCAAAATTTTTCGCAGGGTGTGCGTCCGCACGAGAGTGTGCGCTCGCACATATCAGAAATCATGAAATTATGCAACTTCGCAGAATTTCAGATTTTTAACACCAACTTTGAATGATCATAACTTCCTCTTCAAAATTTCAATTTTCAAAAAATTTATATCGATTTAAAAGGTTTTCAAAGATCTTTAATTCTAAACAATTTTCAATTAATTTTGAAAACCGAGGCAAAAGTTATGATCGAACAAAGTTCATCAAGAACTAACTTTTACCCAAAATTA
>NW_015496196.1:2080-2413 GCF_000816755.2 Arachis ipaensis
GTTCGCAATTTTTTACGATTTTTCGTAGAAGACACATTTTCTGACTCAGAAAAATCCACTAAGTCCAAAAATCACCTTTAAATCCTCAAATTCTCTCTCTAACTTTTCGGAATCTAATTTAAGCAATATTAATTGTTTAATTAACCGGTTGATTAATTGCGGTTCTTACACACTACAGGCTTCAGGTACCATTTATTGTAAAGAATAACTTCACTTTTTCCACACATAAGCAACAAAAACTAAATTGAATCTAATTCCAAACTCAGAATGAAAATTAAATTGAATTCAGAATCGCACCAGCATTCAACAAATTAAATAAATTAACCATCAATA
>NW_015496196.1:4157-4291 GCF_000816755.2 Arachis ipaensis
TTAGAATCATAAATTACATATAGTGTTATGTCCTTGAGTACCAAACAAGTTCTCAAATTTCATGTGTCATTGTGTCTATGTCATTTTGTATATTTGTGTCTGTGTCTTATTTATCTCCACCCACTAACCAAACG
>NW_015496196.1:9937-11057 GCF_000816755.2 Arachis ipaensis
TTTTTAATTAAATTAGTCAAATATAAAATAAAAATAAATACATAATAATACTATATAATATTCTTCAAATAATAAAAATTATGCTTAAACAAATATATTTATAATGAACCAAAAATATTGGAATGATTATAATTTTGAATATTCATACATCTCATATTAAAATAAAAAAAAAAGTAAAATTAAATTAGCTTCTACAAAATGAATAGAGTTATTCCTTAGCACATCTATAATACACTGCTGTTTATATAATTGTAAACAATTAGCAACAAAAGTCTTCGTAAACAGAAATAAACTAATCGAGGAACTTACGCTCTCTATCAATAAACTAATCGAGGAACTTACGCTCTCTATCAATTAGTTCTTCCTTTGTCTCTCTAGCATTAGCCTTCCACCAAATATACTCATTGCTATCTAGCTGAAAACAAAATAAAAGGACACTTAACATAAAGAAATGTGCCATTTTATACCAAACCACAAGGGTTCTTAAATCAAAGTCATGAATTCTAGGAACATGGCAGTGTAAAATCAATTGCAGAAAACAAATGTTGTACAAATACAGAGCAACACCATGCACTTTTGCATCAAATAGAAACTGAAAATAGAGAAAATAAAATAAAAGCCTATGCAACTTGATTCTTTAATTTGAAAGCATGATAAGGAGTGAAGCAAAAGACAGTTACTAATCAGCAAGATTCACAAACTTGACAAAGGCATTAAAATAAATGAGCACTAAATTTTAGCAATCATAATTATTTATACTCTAACTATATCAGAATTGCAAATTGAGCAAGCAATATAATATAATTTGAAATACTAACAACAGAAACAGCAGAAAGCACTTCTCCGAAAGGACTTTGCACAACAGTAACAAGAGAGTACACTGGGATAACTGGGGCAAGAACAAGTGCAGAATTTTGGAAGAATGCAGCAGATTCCGAAGTCGTCTCTATCTTGGCAGCACGCATTTTGATTGAAGACAAGAGAAACTGAAACAGATCCTCCTCCTCCATTTTGATTGATGGAGGGAAGACAATTGCACCTGCAGCAATTGCATGGCCTGCAGCAGTGATACAAACAAAATTAGGAATCGCTCAGAGTTTCAATCTTCAAAGCTAAACAA
>NW_015496196.1:12424-12609 GCF_000816755.2 Arachis ipaensis
CAAAAAAAAGGCATGTTTTCATGAAAAACTAACCATAGTTCCTCCACCACCACAGCACAATCTGCCCAGTATCTTCTGGTATGGTAACTCTTATAAACCTTCTGCAGCTTAGTGGCAGCTGCATTGAATTCGCTTTGGAGAAAAAGAAATTAACAAAAACACAAAAAATGCTTGACAATTAGTAC
>NW_015496197.1:0-648 GCF_000816755.2 Arachis ipaensis
ATTAATTTTATGATTATACTAAGCTTCTTCACATCTTCTTCTACATTAGATAGTATTTTCTAACAGATTATGATTAATTTCAGCGAGATCTAATGGCTTTTGCAGATGTTGAGGGGGCACAAATTTATTTGAAGGATTTAAGTATTGCACACACATGGCCAGTTGGGAATCTATTTAGGAGATTCTAATTAGGCATTACAACCGCCAACTACTTCATGAAATCTACAAGGTAAAATGTTAATTGAATTAATTCATATAACAAACTGCTTATGGTTTCTTCCTTCTGCAGGTTAGAAATATAAAGTATTATTGACTACCAATACCATGAATGTTCTTTTATTAAGTTTGTAATTTCCATTGTAGCATATTGCATTTCTTTACGCAACGTTGTGTCACATGTTCGACAGCCTTTCACCCTTTCCTGCTTTCTAAATTTGCAGGTGTTTGGTTCTCCTGGTGTTTGGTTCCGCTGCTGTTATTTTTGACTCTTATGGTATATTATTAATAATTAAAAATTCTAAAAAATAAATATTATTAGCATTTAAAGTAATTAGCTTAGAGATAGAAATTTAAGAGTTTTTCATTAAAAACAAGAATTTGTATTATTTTTTTATTATTTTATATATTTTTGGTCTTTTTCATTTTTAT
>NW_015496197.1:4563-5938 GCF_000816755.2 Arachis ipaensis
GAAGATGGATCTGCAATGCGGTTTATGGCAGCCCTCAAGCCACTAATAGAGTAGAATTATGGAGTCATCTGCTTGATATTGATTTGTGCATTCAGGACCCGTGGGTGGTGGTTGGGGATTTTAATGATATTTTGAGTGTTCATGAGGTGAATGGGAGTAATTTCTATTCAAATCGCAGTAATATCTTTGCAAGTACTCTAGATTCTTGTGGTCTTTTTGATCTGACAACCTCTAGAAGACGGTTTACTTGGTTCCGTAAAATTCAAGGAAACAAAAAAATTGCAAAGAGATTGGATAGAGCTTGCTGTACTACAGAATGGCGCCTTCTTTTTTCAGAAGTTTTGTTGAAGTTCTCAGCCATTCCCACTCTGATCATTGTCCCCTACTTATCCGATATCAAGGAGTTTCTATCAAGAAAGGAAACCGGCCTTTTAGATTCCAAGCGGCATGGGTAACGCATCCTGGTTACAAGGCCATTGTTCAGAAATCTTGGGATAGTACAGAATTTGGCATCCATAGGAAGTTATTGGGGGTCCAAGAAGCTTTGTTGGAATTCAACTCTACGGTCTTCGGCAATATTTTTATTAAAAATAGGGAATTGGAGGGTTATTTGAATCGTATTCAACGGAAAATGGAAGCTGACGATGATCTGATTC
Source organism: Arachis ipaensis (assembly GCF_000816755.2). Classification (NCBI taxonomy): domain Eukaryota; kingdom Viridiplantae; phylum Streptophyta; class Magnoliopsida; order Fabales; family Fabaceae; genus Arachis; species Arachis ipaensis. Next base: position 5,220 of record NW_015496197.1, read on the forward strand.
TGAAGCACAAAGAAGAAGAATTGAGAGCTGAATATAATATAGTTTTGGCCCAGGAAGAAATGCTTTGGTACCAGAAGTCAAGAGATCAATGGGTTCGGTATGGTGATAAAAATACTAGCTTTTTCCATATGCAAACCATCCTTAGAAGAAAATCTAACAAGGTTCATGGGTTGCTGGTCAGTGATGGGTCTTGGTCTGATGATCCGGAAGTTTTGCAAAGGGAGGTTGTTCATTTCTTCAAAATTATTTTTTGTTCTACTGAGCCTGTTGAGGTTAATTGCATGGGAGAAATTCCTATGCCAGCTCTTAGCCAGGATGCTTGTGATAATTTGTCTAAACCAGTAACAATGTTGAAGGTTAAAAAAGCTCTGGATAATATGAGCTTGTTCAAAGCTCCTGGGCCGGATGGTTTTCAAGTTTTTTTCTTCAAGGAATATTGGGATGTGGTGGGTCATGAGGTATGGCGTACTGTTCAGAAAGCATTCTTGGAGGAGACGTTAAGCCATTCCTTGTTGGAAACTTTGATTGTTCTTATCCCTAAGTGCGACCCTCCAACTAGATTGAAGGATTTTTGGCCAATAAGCCTTTGTAATGTAATTTATAAGCTAGTGACTAAAGTGCTAGTTAATAGATTACGTCCATTTTTGGATAAGATTGTTAGCCCAACTCAGGGAGGGTTTATTCATGGTAGAGGAGCACCTGATAATATTATTGTCGCC
>NW_015496197.1:8837-12581 GCF_000816755.2 Arachis ipaensis
TCATATTTATTTACCTTAATCATAAAAAATAACTACTATTTTTATTGACCGTATGAATAATCATCTAAAAAAATGAATATGTTATTATGATTATATAAAATATTTTATACTATTAATATATAAAAAATCAACTATGTTAGTGTATCAAAATTAAATTTTTTTAAGATTTGAGAGGTTTAATATCTCAGTTCATGGAACTTATGATGGTACAGCCCCTTATTTGATATTTTGCATAAATGACTCGCATAATCTACTTTAACATACACCAAATGAATTTTATTTAGGAGGAGTGCTACATATATAAGTCATTTTTGTTTACAAGTCTTATAAGTTGGGCCTAACACGCGCGTTACTGAAGAGACATAGAGAAAGAAGAAGAAGAAGAAGAAGAAGAAGAAGAAGAAGAGGAAGAGGAAGCACGGAGAAAGAAGAAGAAGAAAAAGAGGCACAAAAAAAATGTGAAAACGGCGTGAATATAAATGATTTGTATGATTTGTATGGAAAAGCGTTCTCTCTTTGCCTTCGATCTCCTTCTGCTTTTTTCGATTTTCATAGTTTCTGAAATCAAGCTTTGAAATTGTTTTGAAGATGATGGAACTTCAGAAATACACCCGAACGATTACAAAAATACACCCAAACGATTACAGAAATACATCCAAAGGATTACAGAAATACACCCAAACAGTGACAGAAATACATCCAAAGAATTTAAGAAATACACCCAATAAAGGGAAAGACAGTATATTTCTTTTTGAAATCTTTTAATATTTTGCTGGTTAAGGATGAGGCACATGACAGAGACAATCTAAAAAAAAATCTAGAAGAACAGTAAAATAGTACCTTGAATAATGTTTCTTCGTTTTTTCTGGTGATTTTGATGAAGGAGAAAGAGAAAACGAAAAGAGGAGAAGAAATTTTAATTAAAAAAGAGAGAGGAAGATGTGGTGTTGATGACGATGATAACGAGAGAGAAAAATTACGAAAAAGAAGAAAAAGAGACACGGAGGAGGAGGAGAAAGAAGAAGAAGAAGAAGAAGGAGAAGGAGAAGGAGAAGGAGAATGAGAAGGAGAAGGAGGAAGAGGAAGAGGAAGCACGGAGAAAGAAGAAAAAGAAAAAGAGGCACAAAGAAGAAGAAGAAGGAGGAGGAGGAGAAGGAGGAGGAGAAGGAGAAGGAGAAGAAAAAGAAGAAGAAGAAGAAGGAGGAAGAGGAAGAGGAAGCACGGAGAAAGAAGAAGAAGAAAAAGAGGCACAAAAAAAACATGAAACGGCGTGAATATAAATGATTTGTATGACTTGTATTGAAAATCACTTGTATGTGGAGAATTACTCTTTATTTAGATACAAAACATGAGAGTTTCTATAACAGCAAATGTTGAATCTCTCACTTTAGAATTTCTCGAGAAAGTTTGTAATTAATATACTTTTATACAGGAATATCTTTAATTCTTAATGCTTCATATCCTGAAGTGTTCTAGTGGAGAGACATCGTCATCTAACTTTTTGGTATACGCCAGTTTAATCAAGTCCAGCATTTTTATTTCCTTATAAATTGGAGGACTCTCTTCTGTCACCAACTCTTTTATTGGTCCATACATTCTTAGACATTCATCCTGAACATGTTGTCTCAGAGAGCATGAAATCAAAACTCGTGGACCTACTTTCTGAGCAAGAACTCCGTGTTTGGCGCTCATAAACTTGTCATTTGTGATTAGCTGTAATCAGTGCTAAGACATTAATAGATCAATTAAAGAGCTTAAAAGTTTGTTTAATTTTGTAGAAGATTATATACAAAGGTATATAGTAACGTAATAATACACAATTGGATATACAATAAAAATCACTACCAAAAACATTGATGAATTTATTATAATCACCTGCATCATATCACCAAGATTAGTGATGAGAGCAGCAGAAATAGGAGTGACATCAATCCACTGGTTTTCATAAAAGACTTGAAGTCCACCAACTTAGTCTTGTAGAAGAACAGTTACAAAACCTACACCTGTATGGCACTTAACCCCCAAGTGAGTTCAGGCTCAGGGCAAGGAGAGTAATAATGTCCAAGCATAAAAATCCCTTTAGCTCAATCTATGTCGTTAAAGTAACTACGTTCTAGGCCTAATGACTCCAAAAGCAATTCTAATTTCTAACAAAGTCAGTGCCAGTTTCTTGACATGATCTAAGTACTTAATTGTTACTTCTCTGCAAACATATCAAATCAAATTATCTTACAGTTCTCAATTATCAACTTTATACGATGACAAAATACATGTGAGTCTCTACCAAATCAACAACTAGGCTAGAGTTCTAGTCTTTCTCCATATACCTGCAAATGGAAGGGAGTTGGTGACGGTCAAGGGGCCCTGGTGCCAATAGACAAGAGAGGGTGTCCCTTCAATTAACCTCTGAAGCTTTCTAAAAATTGAAGTTGGTGTTGTAGAACACTCTCCTTGTAATATGACGTGAATAAAATTATCCCTTCACCTCAGCATCTTGCTCATGAAATCTACGTACCCCATCAAGCATTTCATCCAAAACACATGGTGGAATATCACAGTTGACCACTTGAAAGAAATCCCATTTCTCACCCGCATCTTTGACTTTCTGAATGATCTCATGGCGTGAATTACCTTCTTCGTGTAGTAATCCCAAATCAATAACTGGAATACTAACATTGGTAGCAGAGGAAGAAGAAGAAATGTTGACTTTATGGCCGTCATGAACGAATATCTTTGGTAACTTAGTCAAACCAGCATCAACAAGACCCTTCACACCTGCTTTTGTTTCCTCAAGAAGCTTTAATTCCTTGTTCCTATCATAACTTCCATCTTCATGATCTGCTTCCATCATGTTTCCTCTGTTTTCAATAAAATTTCTGTATTCAATTAAGAACTTAATTCATAGTATTTAAAACCTTGCATGTAATGTTTACACTATCCAGCCCCATCTTTTCTAGTGCTATCAAAATTCTAACAACAAATCAGTAAACAACTAAACCAAAAATTTAAAAATATATTAAAGAAATAATAAAACCGATGATAGTGGGAATAAATTAAAGGGATGGATGAAGCATGAATTTAAAGGATAAGCTGGTTCAAATTGGTGGGATGGATGAATCCGCAAGAGTTGTAAAGTTAGCAACCGAGAATGGATCCATTGCTCATGTATCATGTTACCAGATCTAGTTTGAATCAAATATTACCGAGTTGCAGTTGCAGCGGATGTGAGTGGGTGAGGAGACCGGGTTGCAGATATGAGACTCAGAACAGAATGAATTCCGATTTTTTTTTTTTAATTGGGTTATATTGAATGTATGGATTAGTTAAAAAAATGGATTTAGTAGTGGTGGTGGACAGGTGGCAGTGTGGTTATTGTTACAGTGTCAAAGGTGGCTAAAATGATTGTGACGGAGGACCGTGACAGTTTGAGTCTTTGAGATATGGGAAAATAAAAATGAAGATGGTGTCTGACGCTAAAGATAATGAGTAAAGGTAATTTAAAAATTTTAGTTAATATTATTTAGAAATCAACAAAAATTCAAAAATATAAAAATGGCGTATTTTTGTCTTATAAAACTTATTTTTTAGGAATATAATACTAAATTTTTTTATAAATAATTTTGTTAATATTTTGAATATTTGTATATGAAAATATTTTTTTTAAAAGTAATATATAATGGTTAATGTGTGAAATCAAATGATATGAAGTATTATGTAATGCATATCACATCAATTTCGTTTTTT
>NW_015496198.1:0-531 GCF_000816755.2 Arachis ipaensis
GGATTTACCTGACAGGCGATCGAGCATCTGATCAATAAATGGCAAAGGGTAATGATCCTTGCGAGTAGCTTGGTTGAGACGTCTATAGTCAATGCAAACCCTCCATGAATTCTGTACTCTAGCTGTCAAGAGCTCTCCATGTTCATTCTTTACTGTTGTGATTCCAGACTTCTTGGACACCACTTGTACTAGACTGACCCATTCACTGTCTGAGATGGGATAAATGATATCTGCTTTAAGTAGCCTGGTCACTTCTTTCTTGACAACTTCTAAGATGGTTGGATTCAATCTTCTTTAGGATTGACGGATAGGTTTCGAGTCCTCTTCTAAATATATCCTATGCTCACAAACTTGAGGGCTGATGCCTACTATATCCGCCAAGCTCCACCCAGTTGCTTTCTTGTGCTTTTTCAGCACACTAAGCAGTTGCTCCTCCTGTTGAGAAGTGAGTTCTCTTGCAATGATAACTGGGAACTTCTGATTATCCTCAAGGTAAGCATACTTGAGGTGTGGAGGAAGGGGCTTCAATTC
>NW_015496198.1:9253-9532 GCF_000816755.2 Arachis ipaensis
TCAGCGCCATATCTCCATAAATATGGGTCATCCCATATATAATATTTAGACTCGCTTTTCAGCTTGTCTCTTTGATGCTTATAAAAGTTTGGGGGAAAGGTGCGGCTAACTAGATAATTAGCTACAGGTGCATACCAAGGGACTACCTCAGATACTGCTTGCATGTTATCAAATGGGAAACTATCAGCTATAGGAGTGGGGTCATCTGTAATGTGCTCAAGGCGACTCAAGTGGTTTGCCACTAAATTCTGGTTACCACTCCTATCCTTAATTTCTAAA
>NW_015496198.1:10423-12534 GCF_000816755.2 Arachis ipaensis
GGGTTGATGAACGGGCCTTGCTCCCTCTTCTAAAAATATTCTGTGCTCACATACTTGAGGGTTGATGCCTACTATATCCGCTAAACTCCATCCAATTGCCTTCTTGTGCCTCCTCAGCACACTAAGTAACTGCTCTTCTTGTTGAGAAGTGAGTTTCCTTGAAATGGTAACTGGACTCTTTTGCTTGTCCTTAAGGTAAGCATATTTGAGGTGTAGAGGAAGGGGTTTTAACTCTAACTTCTGCTCATGGTCAGGCTCTGGATTGTCTGAAGCTGGTGAAAATGGCGAAGTGCCATCATTGTCGTTCAAGAGTGTCCCCACACTCGGACCTTGTCCTGTGTGCTTCTCTTCTAACTCCTCCTGGTGAACTTCAGCTACGGTTTCGTCAATGATGTCACACTGGAAGATAGAATGATCTTCTGGAGGGTGCTTCATAACTTTGATGTCTTCAGGAAAGGTCTTCCAAGTAGGATTGATGATAGCTTCTCTGAGTCATTTTGGGGCATCTCCAGAATATAAAAATCAGTGGGGAATGTAAGCCCCTTAATGCCCACTAATACATCTTCAGCAACTCCAACTACTGTAATAATGCTTTTATCTGCTAACACAAAACGAGTTGCCAACCTTTTTAAGGGAGGGAGCCTCAAAATATCATATATAGACAAAGGCATTATACTCACACATGCTCCTAAATCACACATGCAGACAGAAATTATCACACCACCAATAGTAAAATTAACCATACAAGGACCTGGGTCACTACACTTTTCAGGTAAACCTCCCATTAAATCAGATATGGAACTACCTAAAGGAATAGTTTCTAATTCATTAATTTTGTCTTTATGTATACATAAATCTTTTAGAAACTTTGCATACTTAGGTACCTGTTGGATAACATCAAAAAGAGGAACAGTTACCTCAACCTTTTTGAATATCTCTACCATTTTTGGATCAGGTTCCAGCTGCTTCCTGGGCTTCCTTACAAGTTGTGGAAAAGGAATAGGAGTGGTGTCTTCTGCAGTGTCTGCGCCTTTTGATGCTTCCTCCTGTAGTTGAACTTCTTCTTTTTTAGCTATGTCCTGTATGTCTTCTTCCTCTTCAACATCTTCTATTTCCACTACCTCTTCAGCTGAGGTGTGTTCTGGTGGGCTTGGCTCCTCCTGGTTCCTCTCCTGCAGTGTGGTTCCGGACCTTAGAGTGATGGCATTAATGCCACCCTTGGGATTGGGTAATGGTTGAGAGAGAATTCCACTGGAGCTCAAAGGCTGGTTATTGGAGTTATTCATTGATCCAATCTGTGAGACAAGAGCTTGCAAAGTAGCGTTCAGACCATTTAGAGTGGCATTAATGTTATTTTCCATAGTCTGTTGTCTTCGATCAATAGATTGTAATAAGTCATCATTGGGAACCACAGTAATTCCTCCCTTTTTTGGGACGACATGCACGGGGCTAACCCAGGGGCTGTCTGAGATTGGGTAAATTACCCCCCTTGCCATAACTTCATAACTTCCTTCTGTACCACTTCCTTCATGATTGGGTAAGGCTATTTTTGTTGGTTTAGCCTCTTCTATCTTCATCTTCCTCATCATAGCTACTGATATCAAGTTGATGCTGGCTCCTAAGTCACAAAGAGCTTTCTCCACTGTGATTTCCCCCTATAATGCAAGCGATCTGAAAACTCCCAAGATCCTTCAATTTCTAGGGCAGTTTGTGCTGAATGATAGCACTACATTCTTCGGTTAGTATCACAGTCTCGTTGTTTTTCTAGCTGTTACTGGGAGTTGGAGTCCCAGGTCGTCTCCCAACGAGTTGCAGAAAAGTGTGCTATTTTATTAATCAGATGTTCCAAAAGGTTGAGTTAAGTAGATGGAAAATTAAATTGAGAAAATTTAAATAATATAAATAAAAGCCTTGACTGGGAGTTGATTAGCTGGAATCTCTATTATTGATGGGATGATTTCAAGATTAATTTATAATTAATGGTTGTGCTGTTTAGTTATCCTTTACTAGGTAAAGGAAAGTCAAACAAATTGGAATGCTAGATCTATTCACGAGTTGCAACCCACTTAGTTCAAAGGGATTGGTGTTAGTGACTGGATAGCAATCCAACA
>NW_015496199.1:0-311 GCF_000816755.2 Arachis ipaensis
GACACCTAAAGGCGAGCCGTAATGGCCTCATCTTCGGCAGGCTCCTCTGGTTTTTTTGTTTTAGTTTTTTGTTTTTTTTTTACATTGTAATGACCCTCGTTCTTTAAATGACGCTATCCCAAGGAGGACACCTAAAGGCAAGCCGTATTGGCCTCATCTTCGGCAGGCTCCTCTGGTTTTTTTTGTTTTAGTTTTTTTTTTTTTTACGTTGTGCTGACCCTCGTTCTTTAAATGACGCTATCCTTAGGAGGACACCTAAAGGCGAGCTGTAATGACCTCATCTTCGGCAGGCTCCTCTGGTTTTTTTATAT
>NW_015496199.1:1464-12517 GCF_000816755.2 Arachis ipaensis
CACCTAAAGGCGAGCCATAATGGCCTCATCTACGGCAGGCTCCTCCGGTTTTTTTTTCCAAGTTTTTTTCCAGTTTTTTTTTTACGTTGTGCTGACCCTCGCACTTTAAATGACGCTATCCCGAGGAGAACACCTAAAGGCGAGCCGTATTGGCCTCGTCTTCGGCAGGCTCCTCCAGTTTTTTTCCTTTTTTTTCCATTTTTTGTTTTCTTTTTTTATTTTAACGGTGGGCTGACCCTCGTTCTTTAAATGACGCTATCTCGAGGAGGACACCAAAAGGCGAGCCGTAATGGCCTCATCTTCGGCAGGCTCCTCTGGTTTTTTAATTTTAGTATTTTGTTTTTTTTTTTACGTTATACTGACCCTCGTTCCTTAAATGGCGCTATCCCGAGGAGGACACCTAAAGGCAAGCCGTAATGGCCTCATCTTCGGCCGGCTCCTCTGGTTTTTTTGTTTTGGTTTTGTTTTTTTTTACGATGTGCTGACCCTCGTTCTTTAAATGACGCTATCCCAAGGAGGACTCCTAAAGGCGAGCCGTAATGGCCTCATCTTCGGCAGGCTCCTCTGGTTTTTTTTGTTTTGGTTTTGTTTTTTATTACGTTGTGCTGACCCTCGTTCTTTAAATGACGGTATCCCGAGGAGGACACCTAAAGGCGAGCCGTAATGGCCTCATTTTCGGCAGGCTCCTCTGGTTTTTCTTTCCAGTTTTTTTTGTTCTAGTTTTTTTTTAATATGCTGCGCTGAACCTTGTTCTTTAAATGACGCTATCCCGAAGAGGACACCTAAAGGCGAGCCATAATGGCCTCATCTTCGGCAAGCTCCTCTGTTTTTTTTTTTTTTTACGTTGTGCTGACCCTTGTTCTTTAAATGACGCTATCCCGAGGAGGACACCTAAAGGCGAGCCGTAATGGCCTCATCTTCGGCAGGCTCCTCTTTTTTTTGTTTTTTTTTACTTTGTGGTGACCCTCGTTCTTTAAATGACGCTATCTCGAGGAGGACACCTACAGGCGAGCCATAATTGCCTCATCTTCGGCAGGCTCCTCCGGTTTTTTTATTTTTTATTTTTTTACGTTGTGCTGACCCTCGTCCTTTAAATGATGCTATCCCGAGGAGGACACCTAAAGGCGAGCCGTAATGGCCTCATCTTCGGCAGGCTCCTCCGGTTTTTTTATTTTTTATTTTTTTATTTTTTATTTTTTTACGTTGTGTTGACCCTCGTTCTTTAAATAACGCTATCCCGAGGAGGACACCTAATGGAAAGCCGTAATGGCCTCATCTTCGGCAGGCTACTCTGGATTTTTTCTTTTTACGTTATGTTGACCTTCGCTCTTTAAAGGACACTATCCCGACGAGGACACCTAAAGGCGAGCCGTAATGGCCTCATCTTCGGCAGGCTCCTCTGGTTTTTTTGTTTTAGTTTTTTGTTTTTTTTTTTTCGTGGTGCTGACCCTCGTTTTTTAAATGACGCTATCCCGAAGAGGACCCCTAAAGGCGAGCCATAATGGCCACAACTTCGGCAGGCTCCTCTGGTTTTTTTGTTTTAGTTTTTTGTTTTTTTTTTTTCGTGGTGCTGACCCTCGTTTTTTAAATGACGCTATCCCGAGGAGGACACCTAAAGGCGAGCCGTAATGGCCTCATCTTCGGAAGGATTCTCTAGTTTTTTTTTTTTTCAATTTTTTTTCATTCTAGTTTTTTTTAATACGCTGCGCTGACCCTCATTCTTTAAATGACGCTATCTCGAAGAGGACACCTAAAGGCGAGCCATAATGGCCACAACTTCGGAAGGCTCCTCTGGTTTTTTTTGAACGTTGTGGTGACCCTCGTTCTTTAAATGACGCTATCTCGAGGAGGACACCTAAAGGCGAGCTGTAATGGCCTCATCTTCGGCAGGCTCCTCTGGTTTTTTTTGTTTTAGTTTTTTTTTTACGTTGTGCTGACCCTCGTTCTATAAATGACGCAATCCCGAGGAGGACACCTAAAGGCGAGCCGTAATGGCCTCATCTTCGGCAGGCTCCTCTGGTTTTTTAATTTTAGTTTTTTGTTTTTTTTTTTACGTTTTACTGACCCTCATTCTTTAAATGACGCTTTCCCGAGGAGGACACCTAAAGGCAAGCCGTAATGGCCTCATCTTCGGCCGGCTCCTCTGGTTTTTTTTGTTTTCGTTTTGTTTTTTTTTACGTTGTGCTGACCCTCGTTCTTTAAATGATGCTATCCCAAGGAGGACTCCTAAAGGCGAGCCGTAATGGCCTCATCTTCGGCAGGCTCCTCTGATTTTTTTATATTTTTATTTTTTTATTACGTTGTGCTGACCCTCGTTCTTTAAATGATGCTATCCCGAGGAGGACACCTAAAGGCGAGCCGTAATGGCCTCATTTTCGGCAGGCTCCTCTGGTTTTTTTTTTCCAGTTTTTTTTGTTCTAGTTTTTTTTTTAATATGCTGCGCTGACCCTTGTTCTTTAAATGACGCTATCCCGAAGAGGACAGCTATAGGCGAGCCGTAATGGCCTCATCTTCGGCAGGCTCCTCTGATTTTTTTATATTTTTATTTTTTTATTACGTTGTGCTGACCCTCGTTCTTTAAATGATGCTATCCCGAGGAGGACACCTAAAGTTACGATGTGCTGACCCTCGTTCTTTAAATGACGCTATCCCGAGGAGGACACCTAAAGGCGAGCCGTAATGGCCTTATCTTTGGCAGGTCCTCTGGTTTTTTTTTCGTTTTTTTTAGTTATTTTTTTTACGTTGTGCTGACCCTCGTTCTTTAAATGATGCTATCCCGAAGAGGACACCTAAAGGCAAGCCATAATGGCCTCATCTACGGGAGGCTCCTCCGATTTTTTTTCTAGGTTTTTTTCCAGTTTTTTTTTTAACGTTGTGCTGACCCTCGTTCTTTAAATGACGCTATCCCGAGGATGACACCTAAAGGCGAGCCGTAATGGCCTCATCCTCGGCAGACTCCTCCGGTTTTTTTTCCAGTTTTTGTTTCTTTTTTTCTATACGTTGTGCTGACCCTCGTCCTTTAAATAATGCTATCCCGAGGAGGAAACCTAAAGGCGAGCCGTAATGGCCTCATCTTCGGCAGGCTCCTCCGGTTTTTTGATTTTTTATTTTTTTATTTTTTTACGTTCTGCTGACCCTCGTTCTTTAAATGACGCTATCTCGAGGAGGACACCTAAAGGCAAGCCGTAATGGCCTCATCTTCGGCAGGCTACTCAGGATTTTTTTTCTTTTACGTTGTGCTGACCCTCGCTCTTTAAATGACGCTATCCCGAGGAGGACACCTAAAGGCGAGCCGTAATGGCCTCATCTTTGTCAGCCTCCTCTGCCTTTTTTTTTCCGGATTTTTTTTCCTGTTTTTTTTTTACGTTGTGCTGACCCTCGTTCTTTAAAGGACGTTATCCCGAGGAGGATACCTAAAGATGAGCCATAATGGCCTTATCTTCGGCATGCTCCTCTGGTTTTTTTTTCTGGTTTTTTTTGTTACGTTGTGCTGACCCTCGTTCTTTAAATGACGCTATCCCGAGGAGGACACCTAAAGGCGAGCCGTAACGGCCTTATCTTCGGCAGGTCCTCTTGTTTATTTTTTTCCTTTTTTTTAGTTTTTTTTTTAAGTTGTGCTGACCCTCGTTCTTTAAATGATGCTATCCCGAAGAGGACACATAAAGGCGAGCCATAATGGCCTCATCTACGGCAGGCTCCTCCGATTTTTTTTCCAGGTTTTTTTCCAGTTTTTTTTTTTTTTTTTACGTTGCGCTGCCCCTCGTTCTTTAAATGATGCTATCCCGAGGAGGACACCTAATGGAAAGCCGTAATGGCCTCATCTTCGGCAGGCTCCGCTATTTTTTTTTCGTTTAGTTTTTAGTTTTTTTTTTAAGTTGTGCTGACCCTCGTTCTTTAAATGACGCTATCCCGAGGATGACACCTAAAGGCGAGCCGTAATGGCCTCATCTTCGGCAGGCTCCTCCGGTTTTTTTCTTTTTTATTTTTTTATTTTTTTACGTTCTGCTGACCCTCATTCTTTAAATGACGCTATCTCGAGGAGGACACCTAAAGGCAAGCCGTAATGGCCTCATATTCGGCAGGCTACTCAGGATTTTTTTTCTTTTACGTTGTGCTGACCCTCGCTCTTTAAATGAAGCTATCCCGAGGAGGACACCTAAAGGCGAGCCGTAATGGCCTCATCTTCGGCAGCCTCCTCTGCCTTTTTTTCCAGTTTTTGTTTCTTTTTTTCTATACGTTGTGCTAACCCTCGTCCTTTAAATGATGCTATCCCGAGGAGGAAACCTAAAGGCGAGCCGTAATGGCCTCATCTTCGGCAGGCTCCTCCGGTTTTTTTATTTTTTATTTTTTTATTTTTTTACGTTCTGCTGACCCTCGTTCTTTAAATGACGCTATCTCGAGGAGGACACCTAAAGGCAAGCCGTAATGGCCTCATCTTCGGCAGGCTACTCAGGATTTTTTTTCTTTTACGTTGTGCTGACCCTCGCTCTTTAAATGACGCTATCCCGAGGAGGACACCTAAAGGCGAGCCGTAATGGCCTCATCTTCGGCAGCCTCCTCTGCCATTTTTTTTCCGGATTTTTTTTCCTGTTTTTTTTTTACGTTGTGCTGACCCTCGTTCTTTAAAGGACGTTATCCCGAGGAGGATACCTAAAGATGAGCCATAATGGCCTTATCTTCGGCAGGCTCCTCTGGTTTTTTTTCTGGTTTTTTTTGTTACGTTGTGCTGACCCTCGTTCTTTAAATGACGCTATCCCGAGGAGGACACCTAAAGGCGAGCCGTAATGGCCTTATCTTCGGCAGGTCCTCTGGTTTTTTTTTTCCTTTTTTTTAGTTTTTTTTTTAAGTTGTGTTGACCCTCGTTCTTTAAATGATGCTATCCCGAAGAGGACACCTAAAGGCGAGCCATAATGGCCTCATCTACGGCAGGCTCCTCCGATTTTTTTTCCAGGTTTTTTTCCAGTTTTTTTTTTTTTTTTACGTTGTACTAACCCTCGTTCTTTAAATGACGCTATCCCGAGGAAGACACCTAAAGGCGAGCCGTAATGGCCTCATCTTCGGCAGGCTCCTCTGGTTCTTTTATTTTTTATTTTTTTTTTTTTTTTACGTTGTGCTGACCCTCGTCCTTTAAATGATGCTATCTTTTGGAGGACACCTAAAGGCGAGCCGTAATGGCCTCATCTTCGGCAGGCTCCTCTGGTTCTTTTATTTTTTATTTTTTTATTTTTTTTACGTTGTGCTGACCCTCGTTCTTTAAATGACGCTATCTCGAGGAGGACACCTAAAGGCAAGCCGTAATGGCCTCATCTTCGGCAGGCTACTCAAAATTTTTTTCTTTTACGTTGTGCTGACCCTCGCTCTTTAAATGATGCTATCCCGAGGAGGACACCTAAAGGCGAGCCGTAATGGCCTCGTCTTCGGCAGGCTCCTCTGGTTTTTTTTCTGGGTTTTTTTATTTTTTATTTTTACGTTGTGCTGACCCTCGTTCTTTAAATGACGCTATCCCGAGAAGGACACCTAAAGGCGAGCCGTAGTGGCCTCATCATCGGCAGCCTCCTCTGGTTTTTTTTGTTTTAGTTTTTTTTTTTTTACCTTGTGCTGACCCTCGTTCTTTAAATGACGCTATCCCGAGGAGGACACCTAAAGGCGAGCCGTAATGGCCTCATTTTCGGCAGGCTCCTCTGGTTTTTTTTTCGGTTTTTTTTGTTCTATTTTTTTTTTACGTTGTGTTGACCCTCGTTCTTTAAATGATGCTATCCCGAGGAGGACATCTAAAGGCGGGCCATAATGGCCTCATCTTCGGCAGGCTCCTCCAATTTTTTTCAGGGTTTTTTCCAGTTTTTTTTTTTACGTTGTGCTGACCCTCGTTCTTTAAATGACGCTATCCCGAGGAGGACACCTACAGGCGAGCAATAATTGCCTCATCATCGGCAGGCTCGTCCGGCATTTTTTCTTCCAGTTTTTTTTATTTACATTGTGCTGACCCTCGTTCTTTAAATGACGCTATCCCGAGGAGGACACCTATAGGCGAGCTGTAATGGCCTCATCTTCGGCAGGTTCCTCTGGTTTTTTTTTTTTGGTTTTTTTTACTTTGTGCTGACCCTCGTTCTTTAAATGACGCTATGCCGAGGAGGATACCTAAAGGCGAGTCGTGATGGCCTCATCTTCGGCAGGCTCCTCTGGATTTTTTTTTACTTTGTGCTGACCCTCGCTCTTTGAATGACGCTATCCCGAGGAAGACACCTAAAGGCGAGCCGTAATGGCCTCATCTTCGGCAGGTCCTCTGGTTTTTTTTTGTTTTAATTTTTTTTTTACGTTGTGCTGACCCTCGTTCTTTAAATGACGCTTTCTCGAGGAGGACCCCTAAGGTCGAGCCGTAATGGCCTTATCTTCGGCAGGTCCTCTGGATGAGCCATAATGGCCTTATCTTCGGCAGGTCCTCTGGATGAGCCATAATGGCCTTATCTTCGGCAGGTCCTCTGGATGAGCCATAATGGCCTTATCTTCGGCAGGTCCTCTGGATGAGCCATAATGGCCTTATCTTCGGCAGGTCCTCTGGATGAGCCATAATGGCCTTATCTTCGGCAGGTCCTCTGGATGAGCCATAATGGCCTTATCTTCGGCAGGTCCTCTGGATGAGCCATAATGGCCTTATCTTCGGCAGGTCCTCTGGATGAGCCATAATGGCCTTATCTTCGGCAGGTCCTCTGGATGAGCCATAATGGCCTTATCTTCGGCAGGTCCTCTGGATGAGCCATAATGGCCTTATCTTCGGCAGGTCCTCTGGATGAGCCATAATGGCCTTATCTTCGGCAGGTCCTCTGGATGAGCCATAATGGCCTTATCTTCGGCAGGTCCTCTGGATGAGCCATAATGGCCTTATCTTCGGCAGGTCCTCTGGATGAGCCATAATGGCCTTATCTTCGGCAGGTCCTCTGGATGAGCCATAATGGCCTTATCTTCGGCAGGTCCTCTGGATGAGCCATAATGGCCTTATCTTCGGCAGGTCCTCTGGATGAGCCATAATGGCCTTATCTTCGGCAGGTCCTCTGGATGAGCCATAATGGCCTTATCTTCGGCAGGTCCTCTGGATGAGCCATAATGGCCTTATCTTCGGCAGGTCCTCTGGATGAGCCATAATGGCCTTATCTTCGGCAGGTCCTCTGGATGAGCCATAATGGCCTTATCTTCGGCAGGTCCTCTGGATGAGCCATAATGGCCTTATCTTCGGCAGGTCCTCTGGATGAGCCATAATGGCCTTATCTTCGGCAGGTCCTCTGGATGAGCCATAATGGCCTTATCTTCGGCAGGTCCTCTGGATGAGCCATAATGGCCTTATCTTCGGCAGGTCCTCTGGATGAGCCATAATGGCCTTATCTTCGGCAGGTCCTCTGGATGAGCCATAATGGCCTTATCTTCGGCAGGTCCTCTGGATGAGCCATAATGGCCTTATCTTCGGCAGGTCCTCTGGATGAGCCATAATGGCCTTATCTTCGGCAGGTCCTCTGGATGAGCCATAATGGCCTTATCTTCGGCAGGTCCTCTGGATGAGCCATAATGGCCTTATCTTCGGCAGGTCCTCTGGATGAGCCATAATGGCCTTATCTTCGGCAGGTCCTCTGGATGAGCCATAATGGCCTTATCTTCGGCAGGTCCTCTGGATGAGCCATAATGGCCTTATCTTCGGCAGGTCCTCTGGATGAGCCATAATGGCCTTATCTTCGGCAGGTCCTCTGGATGAGCCATAATGGCCTTATCTTCGGCAGGTCCTCTGGATGAGCCATAATGGCCTTATCTTCGGCAGGTCCTCTGGATGAGCCATAATGGCCTTATCTTCGGCAGGTCCTCTGGATGAGCCATAATGGCCTTATCTTCGGCAGGTCCTCTGGATGAGCCATAATGGCCTTATCTTCGGCAGGTCCTCTGGATGAGCCATAATGGCCTTATCTTCGGCAGGTCCTCTGGATGAGCCATAATGGCCTTATCTTCGGCAGGTCCTCTGGATGAGCCATAATGGCCTTATCTTCGGCAGGTCCTCTGGATGAGCCATAATGGCCTTATCTTCGGCAGGTCCTCTGGATGAGCCATAATGGCCTTATCTTCGGCAGGTCCTCTGGATGAGCCATAATGGCCTTATCTTCGGCAGGTCCTCTGGATGAGCCATAATGGCCTTATCTTCGGCAGGTCCTCTGGATGAGCCATAATGGCCTTATCTTCGGCAGGTCCTCTGGATGAGCCATAATGGCCTTATCTTCGGCAGGTCCTCTGGATGAGCCATAATGGCCTTATCTTCGGCAGGTCCTCTGGATGAGCCATAATGGCCTTATCTTCGGCAGGTCCTCTGGATGAGCCATAATGGCCTTATCTTCGGCAGGTCCTCTGGATGAGCCATAATGGCCTTATCTTCGGCAGGTCCTCTGGATGAGCCATAATGGCCTTATCTTCGGCAGGTCCTCTGGATGAGCCATAATGGCCTTATCTTCGGCAGGTCCTCTGGATGAGCCATAATGGCCTTATCTTCGGCAGGTCCTCTGGATGAGCCATAATGGCCTTATCTTCGGCAGGTCCTCTGGATGAGCCATAATGGCCTTATCTTCGGCAGGTCCTCTGGATGAGCCATAATGGCCTTATCTTCGGCAGGTCCTCTGGATGAGCCATAATGGCCTTATCTTCGGCAGGTCCTCTGGATGAGCCATAATGGCCTTATCTTCGGCAGGTCCTCTGGATGAGCCATAATGGCCTTATCTTCGGCAGGTCCTCTGGATGAGCCATAATGGCCTTATCTTCGGCAGGTCCTCTGGATGAGCCATAATGGCCTTATCTTCGGCAGGTCCTCTGGATGAGCCATAATGGCCTTATCTTCGGCAGGTCCTCTGGATGAGCCATAATGGCCTTATCTTCGGCAGGTCCTCTGGATGAGCCATAATGGCCTTATCTTCGGCAGGTCCTCTGGATGAGCCATAATGGCCTTATCTTCGGCAGGTCCTCTGGATGAGCCATAATGGCCTTATCTTCGGCAGGTCCTCTGGATGAGCCATAATGGCCTTATCTTCGGCAGGTCCTCTGGATGAGCCATAATGGCCTTATCTTCGGCAGGTCCTCTGGATGAGCCATAATGGCCTTATCTTCGGCAGGTCCTCTGGATGAGCCATAATGGCCTTATCTTCGGCAGGTCCTCTGGATGAGCCATAATGGCCTTATCTTCGGCAGGTCCTCTGGTTTTTTTTTGTTTTAATTTTTTTTTTACGTTGTGTTGACCCTCGTTCTTTAAATGATGCTATCCCGAGGAGGACACCTACAGGCGAGCTATAATTGCCTCATCATCGGCAGGCTCGTCCGGCATTTTTTTTTCCAGTTTTTTTTATTTAAATTGTGCTGACCCTCGTTCTTTAAATGACGCTATCCCGAGGAGGACACCTATAGGCGAGCTGTAATGGCCTCATCTTCGGCAGGCTCCTCTGGTTTTTTTTCTTTTGGTTTTTTTTTACGTTGTGCTGATCCTCGTTCTTTAAATGACGCTATCCCGAGGAGGACATCTAAAGGCGAGTCGTGATAGCCTCATCTTCGGCAGGCTCCTCTGGATTTTTTTTTTACGTTGTGCTGACCCTCGTTCTTTAAATGACGCTTTCTCGAGGAGGACACCTAAAGGCGAGCCGTAATGGCCTCATCTTCGGCAGGCTCCTCTGGATTTTTTTTTTACGTTGTGCTGACCCTCGTTCTTTAAATGACGCTTTCTCGAGGAGGACACCTAAAGGCGAGCCGTAATGGCCTTATCTTCGGCAGGTCCTCTGGTTTTTTTTTCGTTTTTTTTAGTTTTTTTTTTTTACGTTGTGCTGACCCTCGTTCTTTAAATGATGCTATCCCGAAGAGGACACCTAAAGGCGAGCTATAATGGCCTCATCTACGGCAGGCTACTCAGGATTTTTTTTCTTGGTTTTTTTCCAGTTTTTTTTATTTTTTATTTTTTTATTTTTTTTACGTTCTGCTGACGCTCGTTCTTTAAATGACGCTATATCGAGGAGGACACCTAAAGGCAAGCCGTAATGGCCTCATCTTCGGCAGGCTACTCAGGATTTTTTTTCTTTTACGTTGTGCTGACCCTCGCTCTTTAAATGACGCTATCCCGAGGAGGACACCTAAAGGCGAGCCGTAATGGCCTTATCTTTGGCAGGTCCTCTGGTTTTTTTTTTCGTTTTTTTTAGTTATTTTTTTTTACGTTGTGCTGACCCTCGTTCTTTAAATGATGCTATCCCGAAGAGGACACCTAAAGGCAAGCCATAATAGCCTCATCTACGGGAGGCTCCTCCGATTTTTTTTCTAGGTTTTTTTCCAATTTTTTTTTTAACGTTGTGCTGACCCTCGTTCTTTAAATGACGCTATCCCGAGGATGACACCTAAAGGCGAGCCGTAATGGCCTCATCTTCGGCAGGCTCCTCCGGTTTTTTTTCCAGTTTTTGTTTCTTTTTTTCTATACGTTGTGCTAACCCTCGTCCTTTAAATGATGCTATCCCGAGGAGGAAACCTAAAGGCGAGCCGTAATGGCCTCATCTTCGGCAGGCTCCTCCGGTTTTTTTAATTTTTATTTTTTTATTTTTTTACGTTCTGCTGACCCTCGTTCTTTAAATGACGCTATCTCGAGGAGGACACCTAAAGGCAAGCCGTAATGGCCTCATCTTCGGCAGGCTACTCAGGATTTTTTTTCTTTTACGTTGTGCTGACCCTCGCTCTTTAAATGACGCTATCCCGAGGAGGACACCTAAAGGTGAGCCGTAATGGCCTCATCTTCGGCAGGCTCCTCTGCCTTTTTTTTTCCGGATTTTTTTTCCTGTTTTTTTTTACGTTGTGCTGACCCTCGTTCTTTAAAGGACGTTATCCCGAGGAGGATACCTAAAGATGAGCCATAATGGCCTTATCTTCGGCAGGCTCCTCTGGTTTTTTTTCTGGTTTTTTTTGTTACGTTGTGCTGACCCTAGTTCTTTAAATGACGCTATCCCGAGGAGGACACCTAAAGGCGAGCCGTAATGGCCTCATTTTCGGCAGGCTCCTCTGGTTT
>NW_015496200.1:0-343 GCF_000816755.2 Arachis ipaensis
ATATGAAAATGATGCCTTATATAGGCTTTACAAAATGGAAATGAAAATGAAATTAAAAACAAATTACAATTAAATGAAATTACTATTTTATCTATTTATTGTGCCTTTGAGTGATGATCATTTGGGCCCTTGCTCTTGATGGAATTGGGTTGATAAAGGCCTTGGTTGATTGCTCTTGGAGTTTGAAGAAGAACCAAAGTGAACCAATTGAACCGGGTTTGAGGTTAGCAAAAGTTGGACCAAAAGTTTGAGCCAAAGTTAGGGGGTCTAACTTTGGCTCCAACTTTTCATAGCAGCAAACACATTCTGCTGGTATGGACGTTGGTGCCAACGTTAGGGGTCT
>NW_015496200.1:1821-2634 GCF_000816755.2 Arachis ipaensis
ATTCTTTCCCTTTTTCTTTTCTTGCTTTATTTTGCATTTGCTTCTTCAAGGTTTTCATGATTTTCAAAAGATTTCACAAAATGTTCTAGATGAAAACTTCAATTAAATAAAATCTAATGCAATTAAGCAACAATCAAACATACTAGCTTACCAATACTTTTATGCACATGCTAAAATCTTCTTTAATGCCTTGTTTGTTTATGATCATGATACTTTGTTGCTTTTGAATTCACAAAACTCAAGTTGGTAATCATAATGACATAGCACCATGTTGCAATTTAGAAATCAAACTATGCCTTTTCATACACACATGCATACAGAGAAGGTACAGACAATCATGTAGTTTATGGTGCTTGAAACAAATGAGAGGAAAAGGAACTTTACAACCTTGCAGTTCATCTTCATTATTGTTGTCCTTTTTCCTCTATTCTCTTCCTTCCCATACCAAACTTAGAATGCTTGCTCATCCTCAAGCAACTATTAGAACCGTGGCTATGGGGCTAAGATGGATCATGAATGTCTTACACAAGGAATGTTAGTAGTACATGTGTTTCAAGCAAGCAAAATTAAAGATAATAATCAAGGCACAAGAGACAGAGACATTGTGATTGCATACTTAAGAAGGTGAGCATAATACTTTGCATAGAAGATAAGTGGCACACCAAACTTAGTGTGACACTTTCACTTGGAATTAATGCAAGTATCTTGTAAGAATTGGAACGAAATTTTGTTGCAACACCAAACTTAGAATGCAACCATATGTCAATTTATTTGAACTAAAACTAAACAAAAGAAACTGTTATATGTTAAATA
>NW_015496200.1:3224-4197 GCF_000816755.2 Arachis ipaensis
TCAAGCTCTGAAAGCCTTGAGTGGTTCATGGAAGTTTGTGGAGGTTGTGAGTGTTCAGGTTCTTTTGTCACCTCAAGTGTAATTTCATTTTCAACCTCCTCATTCTTTATTGAAAGTTCACTTGATGCAGTAGCCTCCTCATCTTGTTTTTCCACTTCCTCACTCACAAATTGGTCTTCATCTACACTGTTTGATGGTTCTAAGTCCCCCTTGATTGCTCTGAGAACTCATTCATCTTCTTGAATACGAATTCTTTCCAAGATGGGGATTTTGTGTGTATTTCCACTAGTTTTCTCTGTATTTCAATGGCTTCAAGGTATTCCTCATCTGTAAATCCAAGGGATGAAGGTTGAGAGTAATTCTGGTGACGTGAATGTGTTGTGGTGAAGTTGTGTTGAGGGGTGTGGAATGAGTTGTGTGATTGATGGGATGACTGGTATGGACTTTGGAGGAAACTTTGTGTTGAGGCATAATTAAGTGATGAAGAACTTTCAAATGAGAAACTGGGACGTGAGGGTGGATGCTTTTCCATTCTTTGGCGATGCTTCCATCTTCCATGAGGATAATGATATGAATCATTTTGTGGTGGTGGTTGGTATCCCATATGATTTTCTTGCTCATCTTGTGTCTCTGAAGCAAATATCCATGAATTGGAGTGCTCAGAATGTGTATTCTCTTGGTGATATTCCCAGCCACCATTAGAGATTGGTGATGGTGGGTGATATCCCATAGAATTTATTTGATCATAAGATGAGTTGAACTCCATTTGAATTTTGGAAAGCACAACACCATTGAAAATTGAAATTACTCATATCAAAGATGAGAATTTCTTAGTGAGGCATAAACTCAAACACCTTGGTTTCAATCTAAAACAGAGAACAAAAATAAAGAAAATGCTTGATCTAGACCACCACCTCACTTAATCATTGTCGATCTAATCAATCCCCGGCAACGGCGCCAAAAACTTGATGGT
>NW_015496200.1:4247-5525 GCF_000816755.2 Arachis ipaensis
ACCCAAATCTAACCGGCAAGTGCACCGGGTCGCATCAAGTAATAATAACTCACGGGAGTGAGGTCGATCCCACAGGGATTGATGGATCAAGCAATTTTAGTGGGTGATTAGTTTAGTCAAGCTAACATTGAGTGATTTGAGTGACCATTGAAGCCAACAGAATGTAAATGACAAGGAAAATTAAAGTGCAGAAAGTAAATTGCATTGAAACTTAAAGAGCAAGAAATGTAAATTGCATGAAAGTAAAGGGGATTGGGTGCAGGGAAATTAAATGAAAGCAGTAAATCAAAGCTTAGAACAATTGCAAGAGAAATTAAAGATAAGTAAATTGCAGAAGCCAAGAGAAGGTGAAGTAGTAAACAGGAATGGAAATTCAATTGTGCAAAGAAAGTAAACAAGAAAATTCTCAAGGTGAGATTGAAACAGAATTTCTTCAATTCTCAACCCAAGATTCAAAACGAAATTGAAAACTAAGAGAGAGCTCTCAAATCCTAATGCTCCCTTGTGGAGCCAGCCTCCTCACAAATATGAAAATGATGCCTTATATAGGCTTTACAAAATGGAAATGAAAATGAAATTAAAAACAAATTACAATGAAATTCCTATTTTATCTATTTCTTGTGCCTTTGAGTGATGATCATTTGGGCCCTTGCTCTTGATGGAATTGGGTTGATAAAGGCCTTGGTTGATTGCTCTTGGAGTTTGAAGAGGAACCGAATTGAACCGGGTTGAGTTTGCAAAAATTGGACCAAAAGTTGGAGCTAAAGTTAGGGGTCTAACTTTGGCTCCAACTTTTCATAGCAGCCCACAAAACTTGCTGGTATGAACGTTGGTGCCAACGTTAGGGGTCTAACTTTGACCCTAACATTGGCCTCCCTTATGCACATTTATGGCGCCAATTTTGTCCTCTTGTCATGTTGCCAATTTTATGCCCAATATATACTATCATATATGGTTGGAAAGCTCTGAATGTCAGCTTTCTAACCCACTTAGAATCACTTCAATTGGACATCTACAACTCAAGTTATGATCATTTGAAGAGGGCATGGTCGCTGGCTTGGGTGTGCAGCGTTTGAGGTGACGTTAGCCCTCAAACGTTGGCGAAAACGCCAGTTTTGGAGGCACAAACGTATTGTCCACCCCCATACTATTATACATTGTTGGAAAGCCCTGGATGTCCACTTTCCAATGCCGTTAAGAGCACATCAATTGGAGCTCTACAGCTCGAGTTATACTCCATCGAAGGTGCAGAGGTCAAGTGGCCTCACTGCATGTTGC
>NW_015496200.1:12312-12475 GCF_000816755.2 Arachis ipaensis
TCGGAAAGACGCCTGCCGCCGTGTCCTTCGAAAGCTTCCCCTCGCGGGGGGCGTCGGCAGCTCGGCGCGCAGGGTCGGTGATGGATGCTACCTGGTTGATCCTGCCAGTAGTCATATGCTTGTCTCAAAGATTAAGCCATGCATGTGTAAGTATGAACTAATT
>NW_015496201.1:0-823 GCF_000816755.2 Arachis ipaensis
TATTGTGAGTTTTTACTTGACGACAAATTCGGTACACTTGTCGAAGGAAATTTGTTGAGAGACAGTTTCCACCCGCATCAAGTTTATGGCGCCGTTGCCGGGGATTGATTGTGCATCAACAATGATTAAATTGGAAGATCACTAGATTGAGCATTTTTACTTTGTGAATTTCATTTTTTGTTTGAGTGATTTACATTCTGTTTTAGTTAAACTTCTTCCATTCCCCCTCTACTCTTTTGTTTTTCTTTGTTATTTTCAATTCTGTTGCTAACCCACTAAGTGTTTGATATATTGCATCACCCACAACTAACAGTAATTCTGACAAAAAAAAATACTCTCTGCACCTATCTTTTCTTGCTTACACTTGATGGTTGTATGACAGGGAGAAGAAGCGGGGCTTCAACTTCCTTCGATTCTAAACCTGAGAGGACCTTCCTTAGATTAAGGAGGGAGGCAAGAGGAAAGAAAGTGGTTGGTGCTGAGGAAGAAGAGGAATTCTTTGAACTAAACATGGAAGACAACATGGAAAACTATCATGAAGAAGAGGATCACAACCATGGGGGAGGAGGTAGAGCAAATGATGCTGGGGAGGATAGAAGAGTTTTGGGCTCTTACATCAATCCAAACCCAGGCAATTGTGGAAGTAACATCCAAAAGCCAACAATCCATGCCAACAATTTTGAACTTAAACCACAGCTCATCACCCTTGTTCAGAACAACTGTTTGTTTGGAGGAGGTGTTCAAGACCCCAATCAACATTTGACCACCTTCCTGAGAATATGTGACACAGTGAAGTCTAATGGTGTTCATCCTGACACCTATA
>NW_015496201.1:1081-1544 GCF_000816755.2 Arachis ipaensis
TCTTAGCAAGATTTTACCCTCCTCAACGAATCAATAGGCTGAGAGCTGAGGTCCAAACTTTCAGGCAACAAGATGGTGAGGCTCTATATGAAGCATGGGAGAGGTTTAAAGACCTAACAAGGAGGTACCCACCAGATATGTTCAACGAATGGGTGCAGCTGCACATTTTCTATGAAGGGCTCTCTTATGAGTCAAAGAAGGCCGTAGACCATTCATCTGGAGGATCTTTGAACAAGAAGAAGACCATTGAAGAGGCTATAGATGTCATTGAAACAGTAGCAGAGAATGACTACTTATATGCTTCCGAAAGAGGGAACACAAGAGGAGTAATGGAGCTAAACAATGTAGATGCTCTGTTGGCCCAAAACAAGCTCATTACCCAGCAGCTGGCTAACCTCACCAAGAAGATGGAGAGGAACCAAGTAGCAACAATCTCCACTTCATCAACAACCCAAGAAGGAGT
>NW_015496201.1:2451-12470 GCF_000816755.2 Arachis ipaensis
GTTTTCAAACTCTCACAAGAAACAGATCAAGAGGACAAGGAACTAAGCACAAATGATAATAAGACACTGAAGGAGGAGACAAGCATTGAAGCACAGCCAGATCATTCTGAGATCCCCTTAATTGATAAACAAGGAAAACAGCAATTGCCACAGCTCAAGGAAAAATTGGAGGAACCTAAATGAACCTAAACCTCTAGAGGCAGGTAAAGACAGCATCACAACCCCTTTAGAAAAAGAGGTCACCAAGGGGAAGGCAACCTCAAAAGAAACAAAGAAGAAGGTACCAAGGAGGTGGAGGAACAAGAAGATCCCTACGGAAGACTTCTCTCCAGGGGATAGAGTTGTCTCAGCTTACTTCCCAGATATTCCCCTTAATCTCTCTACTGTACTATCTCAGTTACCTAAGGTCTTCACTATCAACAGAGTTCTTTCCCTGGAACATGTGGAGATCATTGATCCAACTAATGGATATAAGTCCACAGCAAGAGGGGAGGACTTTAAGCACTACCAACCACCCTGATGAGGGAAAAACGTCAAGCTAGTGACGCTAAAGAAGCGCTTCATGGGAGGCAACCCATGTTTTATATGTTTTTTTTTAAATAATGAATAAATCAATGTTTATGAATTTCAACTCAAACTTGACAAACACTTGGTGAAATCTTTATCATGCAGTATATAGTGCAGAACAAGTTTGGTGTTCAAAGCAAACCAAGATGCACGCTAGTCTTGGGAGCTTTGAACAAAACTTTTCATCACATTGCTTCAAACTAAGTTTGGTGTCACCCCATGGTGCCACCAAAATGCATAAGGATACACAAGTAGTTAGTTAGTTGAAATTCATAAATAAACAAACTCTTTTTCTTCTCTTTATTATTCTAGCCGTAGAGTTTGATTTTTATGATATTAATTGCCTTATTTTAAATCTTTATAGCAAAAGAAAAGAAGCATAAAAAGGGATGAATTGGACAACTAAACAAAGAAGGATCGGACACCACAAAAGGAAGGGCTACACACTTGTTCTTAAAAGGGAATACATTGGAAAATGTTGCCATGCAACATTGGAAAAATGGAACCCCTAAAAGACCGAGCAATCTCATTCATAAAGTGATGATCCTTGTCTTTTATCCATGCATCACCCCAACCGTCCATCAAGTAACCACTCAATCAATCCACACCCTCCATTCTCTCACAACTTCTCTATATAAATGACCCTTGTTCCGTACCCACCTTCATTGTCATTACCCAATCTTCACCACTCTCCATTTCGGTACAAGACACTCCCTACCCCATTAAAAACCTTTTCCCCACCTCACTCTCTTCATCGCAAAAAAACCTTAAACAACCAAAAATCTCCACAACTTTGCCACCTTCACATATTAACTATCATTCATGGCGTCTTCGGGTTCTAAAAGAAGGAAGGGAAAGGAACCCATGGAAGAACACCCATATGATGAAAAGACATTTAGAAGCTTGCATCATGCATTGCAATACAGGTGGATGGTTGATAAGGAAATCATTTATGAACTGGGATTTCAAGTTAAAAAGACTGAGTGCCCCGAAATCACAGAGAAGATAGAAAGGAGAAGATGGGAGCTCCTCACTGACCCGGTCATTAAGGTGAATGCAAACCTCATAAGAGAATTTTATGTAAATGCGGTTCAATATGATAAGAAGGATGAGTCGTACACAAGCTTTGTGAGAGGAAAGATGGTGGACTTTGGTCCCATGAGTGTCATGAGGGCATTGAAGCTATGGTCTATACAGTTTGAAGAAGAAAGCTATCACTCAAGATTGGACAACCCCAATTATGACCACATTCTGCAAGATATGTGTGTACCAGGAGCTGACTGGGAAAGGGGTGCGGGAAATAAACCAAAGTTCATCAAGAGAACAGATCTCACTCCTGAAGCCAAGGGGTGGTTTGAGCTAGTGAGAAGGTCTATTCTCCCAGCTGCAAACAACTCGGAGGTGAATGTCAAGAGAACCACAATGGTGCACTGTATACTGAAGGGAGGAGAAATCAAGGTTCATGAACTCATAGCTGAAGGTATTAGAAAGATGGTAGAGAAAAGCAACTCAAGAGGAACGCTAGGTTACCCCAGCACTATTTACCGAATATGCAAGAAAGCTGGGGTGGTTTTTGAAGATGAGAACCCCATATGGATAAAGGAAGGCATCCCAATAACTGTACGAAGGATGAATGCTGCAGCATCCCCTTTGCCTCAGCGGAAGCAAAGAAAGAGGACAGCCCCTCAAGTAGTGGAAGGACAAGTCTTAGAGGGCCAAGCACAACAGACCTTGGACATGCACCAATTGCAGGAGGCCATTGATGGCTTGTCTAGAAAATATTTGGAAAGCCAAGGAGCACAGAAAGAGCTTCAACTACAGATGATGGGGCAGCAAGAGAAAACACTCTCAAGATGGATGACTCAACAAGGTGAGTGGCAAAGGCAAATGATGGAACAGCAACTAAGTCAAGGACAACAATGGGGAGAAACATTCAATAAGATGGAACAAAGGCAAAACGAGCAACAAGAATCCATCCAGAGGCTAATCAACATCCAAGCACATCAAGGGGCACACATACATGAGATGCATCGAAGACAAATAGAACAGGCAGAACTATTGGACGAGCAAAGGGCATTCGCAGAAGGAGTTTACATGAGCGAAATAGGACATCATATAAACACTCAAGCCAGGGTCGGCTACTTAATGGGACAGCTGCCAATATTGCATCCAGGAATAGCCAGATATGAAGAAATGAAGGATGAATTAGCATGAGAGAAAAGACAAAGGGTGGAAGAGAGTCATGAGTCAGTGAGGAAGGCACTTGAGGATTGGAAGCAAGCAAGATTGGCACGGATGCGAGGAAATGCAAGAGGAAACAAGGAGGACAAGCAAGGAAAAAAGCATGGACATCCACAATAGTAAAAGGTGGTGGAGTTTCTTCTTTATTCCACCTTTCTCTATGTTTTAAATAAGGAAGATCTTGTATGAAATAGAACTTGCTTCCATGTTATGTTTAAACCTTCTTCAATTATGTCTTTTAAGTTTTTGGTATTGAAGAAAGTCTCTGTGTGCTAGTCTTTATGTCACTGCATCCTTACTTTACTTACTTGTATGCTCGTTCCTTTTGATTTAGGGGTGCTTTATCACCTGGTAACTTGGGTAAACTAACTCGGGATTATCAGCTGAAAGTCCATTATCAAGAGTAACCCTCACCACAGAGCATTTAGTAACCCAAAGAGGTGCTGGACACCAAGGTCTCAAGAAGGAAAATAAATGAACTATATGCCTGTGGTGTGTATGTATGGGGGAGAGACATGAGGGAGTAAGTCCTTAGGGGTGCTTCAACACCTAGCACCTTGAACCAACTAGTTTGGGAGTGTTGGCTGAAAGCTTATCTTAAAAAGTTGCCCCCTTACAGAGCACTTAGCCTAAGAACACCAATAAGCTCTGAAATGACAATAAAGGGATCAATGAATAAAAGTCTCATGGGATGTAAGCAAAGTGAGTGTTTTAAGATATGATAAAGGTCTGAAAGCCAGGAATGAACCTAAGTTGCTATGCATGAAACTACCACAAAATCAGTGATATGACTTCCACAAGAATGACTCATTGCTCTTGGCATTCCATTCATCATTCTCTTGTTCCAGTACTTGCTTAGGGACAAACAAGCTTTAAGTTTGGCGTTGTGATTCCAGGGCATCTTGGCCAGTTTCACTGACCTTTTCTTTACTGTTTTTAGGTTAGTTTCATGCATTTCCTTAGGAAATAAGCTAGTTTTGGGTAGATATTCACTTACACCTTGATTCAAGCATACATTGTGCATTTTACATTATTTCATGAGGATTTTGCATAAGTTTAGTGACAAATTGTATGTTGCATTGCCCATGACTTGGACTAGAACTTTGATGCGCTCTATTGCTTGATTTCAGGACCAAAGGAAGCAAGGAATGAGAGGTAACTTGCAAAGTTAATGAGAAAAGTGATTGCCAATAACGCTCTCAAAGCCATCATTGACCACGTTAAGAGTCACGTTAACTAAGTTAACGTGGGCTCTAACGTGGGAACAAAAGGGGCTTTTCAAAGTTATTGGAAATGTTAAGTATCAATAACGTGTGCGAAGGACTTAGAGGCAACGTTAGTGGCAATGTTTATGCCACTAATGTTGAAGTTAACGTGGCTTTTACTTAGTAACATTAGTGAGAAAGTTGATTGTCACTAACGTTCTCGAACTTATATTTTCACTAAACGTTAACACACCTAACGTCCTGAGCTAAAGTCTCTACCCACTTCACATTTTCTCTCTGCAAGTAAAGCCAAGCCCAAATGAAGAAGAGAACTGCTTCAAACTTAAGATCCAAAGGCCCAAGACTTGAAGAGCCAACTAGAAGCTGAGAGAAGTAGTATATATAGGAGTAGCTTTGAATTGTTGAAAGGTGCTAAGAAAAGGGGGAAAAAGGGAACTACTCTCTGTATTTTTACTTTCTCTGCAATTTCTAGTTCTATGATGTATTCTCCATCTTTGTTTTCATTTTCTAGAGCTATGAACAACTAAACCCCTTTCATTGGGTTAGGGAGCTCTGTTGTAATTTGATGGATCAATACTAATTTTCATTATTCTTCTTCTATCTTTTCTCTTGATTTTACTTGAAAGCTTTCGATCTTCATCCAATTGAGTAGTTATCTTGGAAAAGAAGCTATTCAAACTTGGATCTCTTCTGAACCTTGAAAGAGGAATGAAGAGATCAAGCTAGAAATGTTTTCTCATGCTGGACCAAATTGGGTTTGGATGGGTATGTGACTATAACCCTCTCAATACTTGATTTGGAAAATGTATGTGGTATAATCAGTGACCATACTTCATCTCTTCTCATGAGAAATTGACCAAGAAATTGAGAGATTGAATTGCAAGAAATTGTAATTCAATCAATTAAGATTGCCAAGGAGATCAATGAGTGCATTGATTGAGGAAGAGATGAAAATGAACTTGATCCGGAGAATTGCAACATCTCCTAAGCCCAATGAACTCCCCATCTCTGATCTTACCCATTCTCTTTAATTTCTGCCATTTACTTTTATGAGCAAATCCCCCATTCCCATTTACAATTCTGCAATTTATTTTCAATCATTTACTTCCAGTCCTTTAATTCTAGCATTTACTTTTCTCTTATTTACATTCCCGCCATTTTATTTTCTGCAACTCTCAACCCAAATTCTGGATTCACTCAACTAGAACATTCTTCTAATTAAAGTTTCTTGATCAATCAATCCCTGTGGGATTCGACCTCACTCTATTGTGAGTTTTTACTTGACGACAAATTCGGTACACTTGCCGAAGGAAATTTGTTGAGAGACAGTTTCCACCCGCATCAAAGATGTACTTGTGGCAATCAAGGACTTAGTTTTTCCAGTTGATTTCTACATCCTTGAGATGCCTCTAACAGATAATAGAAGCTCTTCCTCTGTTTTGCTTGGTAGATGATGAGCGGATAATTTATACGCTTTTTGGCATTGTTTTTAGTATATTTTTAGTAGAATCTAGTTACTTTTATGGATGTTTTCATTAGTTTTTATGTTAAATTTACATTTCTGGACTTTACTATGAGTTTGTGTGTTTTTCTGTGATTTCAGGTATTTTCTGGCTGAAATTGAGGGACTTGAGCAAAAATCAGATTCAGAGGTTGAAGAAGGACTGCTGATGCTCTTAGATTCTGACCTCTCTGCACTCAAAGTGGATTTTCTGGAGCTACAGAATCTAAAATGGCACAATTCCAATTGCGTTGGAAAGTAGACATCCAGGGCTTTCCAGCAATGTATAATAGTCCATACGTTCAACGAGTTTAGATGACGTAAAAGGGCGTTGAACGCCAGTTCTATGCTGCTGTCTGGAGTTAAACGCCAGAAACAAGTCACAAACTAGAGTTGAACGCCAGAAATACGTTACAACCTGGCGTTCAACTCCAGAAAGAGCCTCTGCATGTGTAACATTCAAGCTCAGCCCAAGCACACACCAAGTGGGCCCCGGAAGTGGATTTATGCATCAATTACTTACTTTTGTAAACCCTAGTAGCTAGTTTATTATAAATAGGACTTTTTACTATTGTATTAGACATCTTTGGAACCATCTTTTGATCATTTTTTATATCTCTAGACCTCCATGGGAGGCTGGCCACTCGGCCATGCTTACCCTATATTCACTTATGTATTTTCAACGGTAGAGTTTCTACACTCCATAGATTAAGGTGTGGAGCTCTGCTGTTCCTCAAAGATTAATGCAAAGTACTACTATTTTTCTATTCAATTCAACTTATTCCGCTTCTAAGATATTCATTCGCACTTCAACTTGAATGTGATGAACGTGACAATCATCATCATTCCCTATGAACGCGTGCCTGACAACCATTTCCGTTCTACCTTAGATTGAATGAGTATCTCTTAGATCTCTTAATCAGAATCTTCGTGGTATAAGCTAGATTGATGGCGGCATTCATGAGAGTCCGGAATGTCTAAACTTTGTCTGTGGTATTCCGAGTAGGACTCTGGGATTGAATGAATGTGACGAACTTCAAACTCGCGAGTGCTGGGCGTAGTGACAGACGCAAAAGGAGGGTGAATCCTATTCCAGTATGATCGAGAACCTCAGATGATTAGCCGTGCTGTGACAGAGCATTTGGACCATTTTCACAAGAGGATAGGATGCAGCCATTGGCAAGGGTGACGCCTCCAGACAATTAGCCATGCAGTGACAGCGCATCGGACCATTTTCCAGAGAGGATCAAAAGTAGCCATTGACAACAGTGATGTCCTTACATAAAGCCAGCCATAGAAAGGAGTAAGACTGATTGGATGAAGACAGCAGGAAAGCAGAGGTTTAGAGGGACGAAAGCATCTCCATGCATTTATCTGAAATTCTCACCAAGGATTTACATAAGTATTTCTATCCCTATTTTATTATTAATATTCGAAAACTCCATAACCATTCTATATCCGCCTGACTGAGATTTACAAGATGACCACAGCTTGCTTCATACCAACAATCTCAATGGGATCGACCCTTACTCGCGTAAGGTTTATTACTTGGACGACCCAGTGCACTTGCTGGTTAGTTGTGCGAAGTTATGATAAAAAGTTGAGATTACAATTGAGCGTACCATGTTGATGGCGCCATTGATGATCACAATTTCGTGCACCAAGTTTTTGGCGCCGTTGCCGGGGATTGTTCGAGTTTGAACAACTGACGGTTCATCTTGCTGCTTAGATTAGGTAATTTTCTTTTTTGTTTTATTTTCAAAAACTTTTTAAAAATCTTTCAAAAAAAATTTCTCCTTTGTTTTCGAAAAAATTTTAAAATAAAAATGTTTTCAAAAATATATTTTTCTTCAGAATTTTTAAAAAATGAATTCTAGTGTTTCATGAAGCATGTTGAAGCCTGGCTGGCTGTAAAGCCATGTCTAATTCTTCTGGGTAGGGAATGTCAGGTGTGTCATGTCTGAGTTACATACTAAAGCTTGGCTGGCTATTAAGCCATGCCTGACCCTTTGATTGGAGCTTTAGACTAAAGAGCATAAGATTCCTGGAATTCATATTAAAAATTTTGGAATCCTTATTTTTCTTTTTCAAAATGATTTTCGAAAAAATTAAAAGAAAATACATAAAAGTTATAAAATCAAAAAAATCAAAAATATTTTGTGTTTCTTGTTTGAGTCTTGAGTCAAGTTGAAAGTTTGGTGTCAATTGCATATTCATCTTGCATTTTTCGAAAAATTCATGCATTCATAGTGTTCTTCATGATCTTCAAGTTGTTCTTGGTAAGTCTTCTTATTTGATCTTGATGCTTTCATGTTTTGTGTCTTTTCTTGTCTCTCATGTGCATTTTTGCATTCATAGAGTCTAAACATGAAAGATTTCTAAGTTTGGTGTCTTGCATGTTTTCTTTGCATATAAAATTTTTAAAAATAAGTTCTTGATGTTCATCATGATCTTCAAAGTGTTCTTGGTGTTCATCTTGACATTCATAGTTCTTGCATGCATTCCTTGTTTTGATCCAAAAAGAAAAGAGAAAAACATGAAAATGATGTTTTAATTTTTCTCTCTCATCATTAAAAATTCAAAAATCAAAAAAATATCTTTCCCTCTTTTCTCTCATAAATTCGAAAATTTGAGTTGACTTTTTCAAAAATTTTTAAAATCTAGTTTTTTTATGAGTCAAATCAAATTTTCAATTTAAAAATCCTATCTTTTTCAAAACCTTTTTCAAAAATAAAATCTTTTTCATTTTTCTTAGTTATTTTCAAAAATTTTAAAATTATTTTTCAAAAATCTTTTTCTTATCTTTATCTCCTAATTTTCGAAAATAACATCATCAATTAATGTTTTGATTCAAAAATTTCAAGTTTGTTACTTGCTTGTTAAGAAAGATTCAAACTTTGAGTTCTAGAATCATATCTTGTGATTTCTTGTGAATCAAGTCATTAATTGTGATTTTAAAAAATCAAATCTTTTTCAAAAACTAATTTCAATCATATCTTTTCAAAAATATCTTCTTATCTTATCTTTTTCAAAAATTTGATTTCAAAATATCTTTTCTAACTTCCTAACTTCCTAACTTCTTATCTTTTAAAAATTTGTTTCAACTAACTAACTAACTTTTTGTTTGTTTCTTATCTTTTTCAAAACTATCTAACTAACTCCCTCTCTCTAATTTTCGAAAATATCTTCCCTCTTTTTCAAAAATTCTTTTTAATTAACTAATTATTTTAATTTTTTATTTTAATTTTCGAAAATTACTAACCCTTTTCAAAAACTATTTTCGAAAATCACTAACCCTTTTTCAAAAATAATTTTCGAAAATCCTTCTCCCTCATCTCCTTCTAATTATTTATTCATCTACTAACACTTCTCTTCATCTCACATCACTGCTCCTATCCTTACCCTTGTGTTTGGATTCTTCATTTTTCTTCACCCCTATTCCTTTTCTTCTTCTACTAACAATAAGGAACCTCTTTACTGTGACATAGAGGATTCCTTTTCTTTTCTTGTTCTCTTCTCTTTCTTATGAGCAGGAACAAGGAAAAACACATTCTTATTGAAGCTAATCCAGAACCTGAAAGGACTCTGAAGAGGAAACTAAGAGAAGCTAAATTACAACAATCCAGAGACAACCTTATTGAAAATTTCGAACAAGTAAAGGAGATGGCAGCCGAACCCAACAACAATAATGCAAGGAGAATGCTTGGTGACTTTACTGCACCAAATTCCAATTTACATGGAAGAAGCATCTCCATTCCTGCCATTGGAGCAAACAACTTTGAGCTGAAACCTCAATTAGTTTCTCTGATGCAGCAGAACTGCAAGTTTCATGGACTTCCATCTGAAGATACTTTTCAGTTCTTAACTGAATTCTTGCAGATATGTGATACTATTAAGACTAATGGAGTAGATCCTGAAGTCTACAGGCTCATGCTTTTCCCTTTTTCTGTAAGAGACAGAGCTAGAGTGTGGTTGGACTTTCAATCCAGAGATAGTCTGAACTCTTGGGACAAGCTGGTCACGGCTTTCTTAGCCAAGTTCTTTCCTCCTCAAAAGCTGAGCAAGCTTAGAGTGGATGTTCAAACCTTCAGACAGAAATAAGGTCAATCCCTCTATGAAGCTTGGGAAAGATACAAGCAACTGACCAAAAAGTGTCCTTCTAACATGCTTTCAGAATGGACCATCCTGGACATATTCTATGATGGTCTGTCTAAATTAGCTAAAATGTCATTGGACACCTCTACAGGTGGATCCATTCACCTAAAGAAAACGCTTGCAGAAGCTCAAGAACTCATTGACATGGTTGCTAATAACCAGTTCNATTGACTCAGCAAGTCAATATGATTTCTCAGAGTCTGAATGGAATGCAAGCTGCATTCAACAGTACTCAAGAGGCATCTTCGGAAGAAGAAGCTTATGATCCTGAAAACCCTGCAATAGCAGAGGTAAATTATATGGGTGAACCTTATGGAAACACATATAAT